>NC_088951.1:0-300000 GCF_010111755.1 Nakaseomyces glabratus
TCCAGACCCCACAGCACCCAGACCCCACAGCACCCAGACCCCACAGCACCCAGACCCACAGCACCCAGACCCCACAGCACCCAGACCCCACAGCACCCAGACCCACAGCACCCAGACCCACAGCACCCAGACCCCACAGCACCCAGACCCCACAGCACCCAGACCCCACAGCACCCAGACCCACAGCACCCAGACCCCACAGCACCCAGACCCCACAGCACCCAGACCCCACAGCACCCAGACCCCACAGCACCCAGACCCCACAGCACCCAGACCCCACAGCACCCAGACCCCACAGCACCCAGACCCCACAGCACCCAGACCCCACAGCACCCAGACCCCACAGCACCCAGACCCCACAGCACCCAGACCCCACAGCACCCAGACCCCACAGCACCCAGACCCCACAGCACCCAGACCCCACAGCACCCAGACCCCACAGCACCCAGACCCCACAGCACCCAGACCCCACAGCACCCAGACCCCACAGCACCCAGACCCCACAGCACCCAGACCCCACAGCACCCAGACCCACCCCACAGCACCCAGACCCCACAGCACCCAGACCCCACAGCACCCAGACCCCACAGCACCCAGACCCCACAGCACCCAGACCCCACAGCACCCAGACCCCACAGCACCCACCCCACAGCACCCAGACCCCACAGCACCCACCCCCACAGCACCCAGACCCCACAGCACCCAGACCCCACAGCACCCAGACCCCACAGCACCCAGACCCCACACTCCACCCAGACCACACTCCACCCAGACCCCCACCCAGACCCCACAGCACCCAGACCCCACACTCCACCCAGACCACACTCCACCCAGACTACACTCCACCCAGAATACACTCCATCCAGAATACACTCCACCCAGAATACACAACACACTCCATTACCTATATTTTAGGTTGCTTTACAACCATAATATTTTGTATATTTGTTATTATATGTTTTTCATTTATTATTCTAATAAATAATTGGTAATTGGTAATGATCATATGGCAGTCACTTCACACAAATATCAGGTATCCCATATATGTTATGGGTTTCACCATTTACCTACTAAACTATAGACATTTATATTTATTGAAGTATATTTTGTAGTTGTTAGTTATCATTCAGCATGTAATTGTCACTTGCTTTGTATGGCATTCGTTTGGGTAATCATTGTCATATATTGTTACTAAACAGATTAATGCTATCATTAGGGATATTTCTGTGTATGATATTTATTTTATATTCTCTAAATACATCTAATCATTTTATCAAAGGTACAGACTACTTTTTAATTATAGCTCTTGTTCATTTTCATATGTCATTTGGATTTAGTATTAACTAGTAATTTTAAATCCCATTTATAGTGGAGCCTTAGATATATATGGACACATCATATAATCTACAGATGTCTTTTGATGAATGTAGATATATGGGATGAAATATGTACAGTGAACTTTTTAATCTATCTACATGATATTCAGGATTCCTTGTGGTGCATCTTATCATATTTCTAATAGCTCACTTTCCAGTTATCACCCAAAAATCCCTTCCTCATTACCAAAATATATATTTCTGGAACCCTACATAGCCCTAATTAACCCTAACTGTAATAACTATAAACCCTACTTACCCAGACAAATGAATGAAACACGAACCCTAATTCAGCCCTAAGAATTTTACCATGCCCTATGTAACCCTAAAAAGATGAAAATCTGTTCTTGAAAGATGTTTGGTCTCGAACAAAAATGCTCTTCACAGAAAAGTAACATTCTGGGTAAAAGTACTGAACAAATATTATCAGCATCACGAACAAATATAAATTCACACATGATATTGCATTGATATGTGTTGTGTTGTGGAGGAATTCATTGTTTCAGGAATACATATGGGAATCTTACAAGGTCATAATAACTACATAATGATAACAGCTTCATCTCATGATCATTGTAAAGTAAATGTTGATAAAGTAAATACTGGTGACAAGTGATCAAGGCATATATGGTAAAATCAAGAAAACTTCATAAAATAGACTGGATTGTTCATTTCATCCTCCTGCATAGTAATCAACCAATGATGTATTACAGGAGAAGAAGTCTTGAGTAGTTCAAAGGTATCCACTCAACAAGATTACAGTAATACAGTACTATCCTAATATATACATAGTTTTTTACCATCTCACAATGTAAACTATGTATGTCTAACTCCCACCATCAATCCCATCAATGAACCTTGGTAAGAGTTCAGATTCAATCAGATGAAAAACAACACTTCAGGGAGAACAATTGTTCTAGAGCAGAGTGGTTATTGTACTACAACAACGCATCGTTGAACACAACATCTCGCGTTTTTCGCAACTCTCAACCAGGCTGGGTAAATCAAATTGCTTTGTCGACTGTCTCGTAGAACGCAAGGTCTCGCGTTTTTCGCAACTTGATATCTGGACTTACAGGAGGACTCAGCTTGGCCCACTACCAGAACAATAGCATTTCAGAACAGAGACATGCTACTGTGATTCCACCACCTCAGACAGGGCTGTTTTTGTAGGAGAAAAATGTAAAAAGAAAGAATAGCTGCATGTATGAGGCGCTTATTAGTTATATATATGATTAATGTTGCTTGTAAATAAAAATAAACAACCCCTTCTGTTTATCTTTTAGCAGGTGCTGTACATTCTGTGTTCATGTGTAAATTTCGTCAATTCAGTAACGTAATCTTGAAATGTACAACACTATACTCTCTCAAGTATTGATAACAAAGTCTTAAATCATTTCAGATTAATTTACGCAACAGCTCCAAATATGGATTCACAATACAAGCTATAAGAAGCAATACCTTCAGTATAATAAAAACTCACCAATAAGTTTTGACTGGTAAAACCATGCACTGTAACTAATATTTACTATTTCTATTCTGGCACTCATATATGTTTGAACAATTGAAGATCACAAAATTTGAAATTCATGTTTGGGTGCTGAAGTGCGCACTCTAACAAAACTTTACCACCACCTCCCTTCAACCAAATTGCCAACCCTGTGAAACCTTCCCTAGATGTTAGTGAAAAAGTAAGTACTCGTTCATCGATATATCCATGGTCATCTGAACATATATCGTATGATGTACTGTTGTGAAAATGAGGGCAGGGTAACTACAATCGGCCTTGTATTTTTCATCAAACAACTAAAGCAGATTGTTGAACAGGGTAACTTAGCTTATCAGATGACTACCACCGTGCATTATCACATCTCGCGTTTTTCGCAGCATTTGAAGTTCAATCTCAGACCCACAGGTTCGAAACCATGGCTGACCAAGATATTATAAGAAACATCGACAACAGGAAGACGCACACAATACAATAATAAAGACATAAAACAACATAAAACTTTTAGAAGAGAAAAATAATTATAGTGTTAACTAATAATAAATAATATATACAAAAACTCTTCAGAATAATACTGCTCACATTATTAATATGAGATATAGAAAACAGTACGTGAAACAAAAATAATAGCCCCAAATTACGAACAATAAATATATATTGGGGAGCTTTAGGTTTTTTACTTTAGTGTTTTTTCAGTTTTTTTTTGTTTTGTTGGACTATAATCAATCCATTTTATCATTATCGATAATAAAAGAAACAGCCTATCTAAAAATCATGGCTGGACGAACGTTTGTAATATTGTACATGTTGATCAGTCACAGAACTAGTACACTTTAGATCATACCGACAACTATTACTGCAATCATTGAGAATATAATACTGAGAGAAGCAACTCTAATCGAAGCACCCTTACCCTGTAGGACAGATGCTGTTTGTGTGCTGTTGAATCCACTGCCGTAGTTGTTAACAGAGGAACCAGAAGGTGATAGAACAGTCGTGGCAGCCTGTTGACGTGATGATGGTGCTTGTCCTTGTCCTTGTTGTTGGGCTTGGGAAGGTACAGAGTGTGGTGTTTGGCTACTATGAATACCACTGACTGGAGACGCAGTACCCTTTGCACTCTGAACAGATGGGGATCCAGATGGTACATTACTGCCTGCCGATTGGTGAACTGACCCAGAGCCAGAACCAGAGCCACTACCACCGGCTGTGCCAGCAGCTTCTGTTGGCTTTTCGTTGCCAGACCCTTGGCCAGCCACATTTTGTGACTGAGGTTTCTGAGAGTTGACAATACCACCTACACCTGCTGTTCCAGGAGCATTAAAACTAGCACCGGATACAGTTGAGACTGGTGCTGCACTTGAAACAGTGTTTCCATGACTCTGGCCACCTACGGTTTGCGTTACTGTAGAAACAATTGTGTGACCGTGCTCATCAGCACCTGTGCTATGGCATACAACCTCGGTGAACGTGTGACCGTTAGAAACCACGGTGGTGGTGTAATCAGACCCAATGTCTGCTTTAGAAATCGAAGGTGCAGGTGCATTGGTGATTGTGGTGGTTATTGTTGTAGGATTACCATTGGAGTCGGTAGTGGTGATATGGGAAATGACATCAGTTTCGATACTGCCATTGCCCCTGTCGACTGATGTAGTGTAGCCAGTTTCACCTCCAACAGATACCATGGAGAGAGTAGTTGTGCCTGTCCTGGTGACTCCATCGACGCCAATAGATGGGAAGTGCGAAATTACTACAGTGGCAGTAGCAGTGTCTGCACTCACAGTGGTTGTCACAACTGGTGGCTGTGAGTAAGGTGGAGCAGACGTGTACACGCCGTCGCCTACCTGATCGAAGGAGGCCATCGTGGTGGTGTATGTAACAGTGTTACCGTCTGAATCAGTGGTGGTGATGTGGGAGACTACTTCTGTGATGGTGTGACCGTCGGAAGTAATGGTGGTGGTGTAGTCGGCCTCGCCGGCATCACTTGGCTTCAATGGGATGGTGGTGACGATGGTGGTAGGGTTGCCGTTGGAGTCCTTGGTGGTGATGTGGGAGACGAGGTCTGTCTCGAAGTCACCGTTGCCCTTGTCGATCGTCGTGGTGTAGTCGGCCTCGCCGCTCGGAGTGATGGTGAAGATAGTGGTGGTACCTGTACGGGTGACCCCATCCTCGCCCTCAGAAGGCGAGTAAGAGATCACAACCGTCTTGCTACTACCGTCGTCCTCCGTCACAGTGGTTGTCACAACTGGTGGCTGTGAGTAAGGTGGAGCAGACGTGTACACGCCGTCGCCTACCTGATCGAAGGAGGCCATCGTGGTGGTGTATGTAACAGTGTTACCGTCTGAATCAGTGGTGGTGATGTGGGAGACTACTTCTGTGATGGTGTGACCGTCGGAAGTAATGGTGGTGGTGTAGTCGGCCTCGCCGCTCGGAGTGATGGTGGAGATAGTGGTGGTACCTGTACGGGTGACCCCATCCTCGCCCTCAGAAGGCGAGTAAGAGATCACAACCGTCTTGCTACTACCGTCGTCCTCCGTCACAGTGGTTGTCACAACTGGTGGCTGTGAATAAGGTGGAGCAGACGTGTACACGCCGTCGCCTACCTGATCGAAGGAGGCCATCGTGGTGGTGTATGTAACAGTGTTACCGTCTGAATCAGTGGTGGTGATGTGGGAGACTACTTCTGTGATGGTGTGACCGTCGGAAGTAATGGTGGTGGTGTAGTCGGCCTCGCCGCTCGGAGTGATGGTGGAGATAGTGGTGGTACCTGTACGGGTGACCCCATCCTCGCCCTCAGAAGGCGAGTAAGAGATCACAACCGTCTTGCTACTACCGTCGTCCTCCGTCACAGTGGTTGTCACAACTGGTGGCTGTGAGTAAGGTGGAGCAGACGTGTACACGCCGTCGCCTACCTGATCGAAGGAGGCCATCGTGGTGGTGTATGTAACAGTGTTACCGTCTGAATCAGTGGTGGTGATGTGGGAGACTACTTCTGTGATGGTGTGACCGTCGGAAGTAATGGTGGTGGTGTAGTCGGCCTCGCCGGCATCACTTGGCTTCAATGGGATGGTGGTGACGATGGTGGTAGGGTTGCCGTTGGAGTCCTTGGTGGTGATGTGGGAGACGAGGTCTGTCTCGAAGTCACCGTTGCCCTTGTCGATCGTCGTGGTGTAGTCGGCCTCGCCGCTCGGAGTGATGGTGGAGATAGTGGTGGTACCTGTACGGGTGACCCCATCCTCGCCCTCAGAAGGCGAGTAAGAGATCACAACCGTCTTGCTACTACCGTCGTCCTCCGTCACAGTGGTTGTCACAACTGGTGGCTGTGAGTAAGGTGGAGCAGACGTGTACACGCCGTCGCCTACCTGATCGAAGGAGGCCATCGTGGTGGTGTATGTAACAGTGTTACCGTCTGAATCAGTGGTGGTGATGTGGGAGACTACTTCTGTGATGGTGTGACCGTCGGAAGTAATGGTGGTGGTGTAGTCGGCCTCGCCGGCATCACTTGGCTTCAATGGGATGGTGGTGACGATGGTGGTAGGGTTGCCGTTGGAGTCCTTGGTGGTGATGTGGGAGACGAGGTCTGTCTCGAAGTCACCGTTGCCCTTGTCGATCGTCGTGGTGTAGTCGGCCTCGCCGCTCGGAGTGATGGTGGAGATAGTGGTGGTACCTGTACGGGTGACCCCATCCTCGCCCTCAGAAGGCGAGTAAGAGATCACAACCGTCTTGCTACTACCGTCGTCCTCCGTCACAGTGGTTGTCACAACTGGTGGCTGTGAGTAAGGTGGAGCAGACGTGTACACGCCGTCGCCTACCTGATCGAAGGAGGCCATCGTGGTGGTGTATGTAACAGTGTTACCGTCTGAATCAGTGGTGGTGATGTGGGAGACTACTTCTGTGATGGTGTGACCGTCGGAAGTAATGGTGGTGGTGTAGTCGGCCTCGCCGGCATCACTTGGCTTCAATGGGATGGTGGTGACGATGGTGGTAGGGTTGCCGTTGGAGTCCTTGGTGGTGATGTGGGAGACGAGGTCTGTCTCGAAGTCACCGTTGCCCTTGTCGATCGTCGTGGTGTAGTCGGCCTCGCCGCTCGGAGTGATGGTGGAGATAGTGGTGGTACCTGTACGGGTGACCCCATCCTCGCCCTCAGAAGGCGAGTAAGAGATCACAACCGTCTTGCTACTACCGTCGTCCTCCGTCACAGTGGTTGTCACAACTGGTGGCTGTGAGTAAGGTGGAGCAGACGTGTACACGCCGTCGCCTACCTGATCGAAGGAGGCCATCGTGGTGGTGTATGTAACAGTGTTACCGTCTGAATCAGTGGTGGTGATGTGGGAGACTACTTCTGTGATGGTGTGACCGTCGGAAGTAATGGTGGTGGTGTAGTCGGCCTCGCCGCTCGGAGTGATGGTGGAGATAGTGGTGGTACCTGTACGGGTGACCCCATCCTCGCCCTCAGAAGGCGAGTAAGAGATCACAACCGTCTTGCTACTACCGTCGTCCTCCGTCACAGTGGTTGTCACAACTGGTGGCTGTGAGTAAGGTGGAGCAGACGTGTACACGCCGTCGCCTACCTGATCGAAGGAGGCCATCGTGGTGGTGTATGTAACAGTGTTACCGTCTGAATCAGTGGTGGTGATGTGGGAGACTACTTCTGTGATGGTGTGACCGTCGGAAGTAATGGTGGTGGTGTAGTCGGCCTCGCCGCTCGGAGTGATGGTGGAGATAGTGGTGGTACCTGTACGGGTGACCCCATCCTCGCCCTCAGAAGGCGAGTAAGAGATCACAACCGTCTTGCTACTACCGTCGTCCTCCGTCACAGTGGTTGTCACAACTGGTGGCTGTGAGTAAGGTGGAGCAGACGTGTACACGCCGTCGCCTACCTGATCGAAGGAGGCCATCGTGGTGGTGTATGTAACAGTGTTACCGTTTGAATCAGTGGTGGTGATGTGGGAGACTACTTCTGTGATGGTGTGACCGTCGGAAGTAATGGTGGTGGTGTAGTCGGCCTCGCCGGCATCACTTGGCTTCAATGGGATGGTGGTGACGATGGTGGTAGGGTTGCCGTTGGAGTCCTTGGTGGTGATGTGGGAGACGAGGTCTGTCTCGAAGTCACCGTTGCCCTTGTCGATCGTCGTGGTGTAGTCGGCCTCGCCGCTCGGAGTGATGGTGGAGATAGTGGTGGTACCTGTACGGGTGACCCCATCCTCGCCCTCAGAAGGCGAGTAAGAGATCACAACCGTCTTGCTACTACCGTCGTCCTCCGTCACAGTGGTTGTCACAACTGGTGGCTGTGAGTAAGGTGGAGCAGACGTGTACACGCCGTCGCCTACCTGATCGAAGGAGGCCATCGTGGTGGTGTATGTAACAGTGTTACCGTCTGAATCAGTGGTGGTGATGTGGGAGACTACTTCTGTGATGGTGTGACCGTCGGAAGTAATGGTGGTGGTGTAGTCGGCCTCGCCGGCATCACTTGGCTTCAATGGGATGGTGGTGACGATGGTGGTAGGGTTGCCGTTGGAGTCCTTGGTGGTGATGTGGGAGACGAGGTCTGTCTCGAAGTCACCGTTGCCCTTGTCGATCGTCGTGGTGTAGTCGG
Source organism: Nakaseomyces glabratus (assembly GCF_010111755.1). Taxonomy (NCBI): domain Eukaryota; kingdom Fungi; phylum Ascomycota; class Saccharomycetes; order Saccharomycetales; family Saccharomycetaceae; genus Nakaseomyces; species Nakaseomyces glabratus. Next base: position 8,480 of record NC_088951.1, read on the forward strand.
CCTCGCCGCTCGGAGTGATGGTGGAGATAGTGGTGGTACCTGTACGGGTGACCCCATCCTCGCCCTCAGAAGGCGAGTAAGAGATCACAACCGTCTTGCTACTACCGTCGTCCTCCGTCACAGTGGTTGTCACAACTGGTGGCTGTGAGTAAGGTGGAGCAGACGTGTACACGCCGTCGCCTACCTGATCGAAGGAGGCCATCGTGGTGGTGTATGTAACAGTGTTACCGTCTGAATCAGTGGTGGTGATGTGGGAGACTACTTCTGTGATGGTGTGACCGTCGGAAGTAATGGTGGTGGTGTAGTCGGCCTCGCCGGCATCACTTGGCTTCAATGGGATGGTGGTGACGATGGTGGTAGGGTTGCCGTTGGAGTCCTTGGTGGTGATGTGGGAGACGAGGTCTGTCTCGAAGTCACCGTTGCCCTTGTCGATCGTCGTGGTGTAGTCGGCCTCGCCGCTCGGAGTGATGGTGGAGATAGTGGTGGTACCTGTACGGGTGACCCCATCCTCGCCCTCAGAAGGCGAGTAAGAGATCACAACCGTCTTGCTACTACCGTCGTCCTCCGTCACAGTGGTTGTCACAACTGGTGGCTGTGAGTAAGGTGGAGCAGACGTGTACACGCCGTCGCCTACCTGATCGAAGGAGGCCATCGTGGTGGTGTATGTAACAGTGTTACCGTCTGAATCAGTGGTGGTGATGTGGGAGACTACTTCTGTGATGGTGTGACCGTCGGAAGTAATGGTGGTGGTGTAGTCGGCCTCGCCGGCATCACTTGGCTTCAATGGGATGGTGGTGACGATGGTGGTAGGGTTGCCGTTGGAGTCCTTGGTGGTGATGTGGGAGACGAGGTCTGTCTCGAAGTCACCGTTGCCCTTGTCGATCGTCGTGGTGTAGTCGGCCTCGCCGCTCGGAGTGATGGTGGAGATAGTGGTGGTACCTGTACGGGTGACCCCATCCTCGCCCTCAGAAGGCGAGTAAGAGATCACAACCGTCTTGCTACTACCGTCGTCCTCCGTCACAGTGGTTGTCACAACTGGTGGCTGTGAGTAAGGTGGAGCAGACGTGTACACGCCGTCGCCTACCTGATCGAAGGAGGCCATCGTGGTGGTGTATGTAACAGTGTTACCGTCTGAATCAGTGGTGGTGATGTGGGAGACTACTTCTGTGATGGTGTGACCGTCGGAAGTAATGGTGGTGGTGTAGTCGGCCTCGCCGGCATCACTTGGCTTCAATGGGATGGTGGTGACGATGGTGGTAGGGTTGCCGTTGGAGTCCTTGGTGGTGATGTGGGAGACGAGGTCTGTCTCGAAGTCACCGTTGCCCTTGTCGATCGTCGTGGTGTAGTCGGCCTCGCCGCTCGGAGTGATGGTGGAGATAGTGGTGGTACCTGTACGGGTGACCCCATCCTCGCCCTCAGAAGGCGAGTAAGAGATCACAACCGTCTTGCTACTACCGTCGTCCTCCGTCACAGTGGTTGTCACAACTGGTGGCTGTGAGTAAGGTGGAGCAGACGTGTACACGCCGTCGCCTACCTGATCGAAGGAGGCCATCGTGGTGGTGTATGTAACAGTGTTACCGTCTGAATCAGTGGTGGTGATGTGGGAGACTACTTCTGTGATGGTGTGACCGTCGGAAGTAATGGTGGTGGTGTAGTCGGCCTCGCCGCTCGGAGTGATGGTGGAGATAGTGGTGGTACCTGTACGGGTGACCCCATCCTCGCCCTCAGAAGGCGAGTAAGAGATCACAACCGTCTTGCTACTACCGTCGTCCTCCGTCACAGTGGTTGTCACAACTGGTGGCTGTGAGTAAGGTGGAGCAGACGTGTACACGCCGTCGCCTACCTGATCGAAGGAGGCCATCGTGGTGGTGTATGTAACAGTGTTACCGTCTGAATCAGTGGTGGTGATGTGGGAGACTACTTCTGTGATGGTGTGACCGTCGGAAGTAATGGTGGTGGTGTAGTCGGCCTCGCCGCTCGGAGTGATGGTGGAGATAGTGGTGGTACCTGTACGGGTGACCCCATCCTCGCCCTCAGAAGGCGAGTAAGAGATCACAACCGTCTTGCTACTACCGTCGTCCTCCGTCACAGTGGTTGTCACAACTGGTGGCTGTGAGTAAGGTGGAGCAGACGTGTACACGCCGTCGCCTACCTGATCGAAGGAGGCCATCGTGGTGGTGTATGTAACAGTGTTACCGTCTGAATCAGTGGTGGTGATGTGGGAGACTACTTCTGTGATGGTGTGACCGTCGGAAGTAATGGTGGTGGTGTAGTCGGCCTCGCCGGCATCACTTGGCTTCAATGGGATGGTGGTGACGATGGTGGTAGGGTTGCCGTTGGAGTCCTTGGTGGTGATGTGGGAGACGAGGTCTGTCTCGAAGTCACCGTTGCCCTTGTCGATCGTCGTGGTGTAGTCGGCCTCGCCGCTCGGAGTGATGGTGGAGATAGTGGTGGTACCTGTACGGGTGACCCCATCCTCGCCCTCAGAAGGCGAGTAAGAGATCACAACCGTCTTGCTACTACCGTCGTCCTCCGTCACAGTGGTTGTCACAACTGGTGGCTGTGAGTAAGGTGGAGCAGACGTGTACACGCCGTCGCCTACCTGATCGAAGGAGGCCATCGTGGTGGTGTATGTAACAGTGTTACCGTCTGAATCAGTGGTGGTGATGTGGGAGACTACTTCTGTGATGGTGTGACCGTCGGAAGTAATGGTGGTGGTGTAGTCGGCCTCGCCGCTCGGAGTGATGGTGGAGATAGTGGTGGTACCTGTACGGGTGACCCCATCCTCGCCCTCAGAAGGCGAGTAAGAGATCACAACCGTCTTGCTACTACCGTCGTCCTCCGTCACAGTGGTTGTCACAACTGGTGGCTGTGAGTAAGGTGGAGCAGACGTGTACACGCCGTCGCCTACCTGATCGAAGGAGGCCATCGTGGTGGTGTATGTAACAGTGTTACCGTCTGAATCAGTGGTGGTGATGTGGGAGACTACTTCTGTGATGGTGTGACCGTCGGAAGTAATGGTGGTGGTGTAGTCGGCCTCGCCGCTCGGAGTGATGGTGGAGATAGTGGTGGTACCTGTACGGGTGACCCCATCCTCGCCCTCAGAAGGCGAGTAAGAGATCACAACCGTCTTGCTACTACCGTCGTCCTCCGTCACAGTGGTTGTCACAACTGGTGGCTGTGAGTAAGGTGGAGCAGACGTGTACACGCCGTCGCCTACCTGATCGAAGGAGGCCATCGTGGTGGTGTATGTAACAGTGTTACCGTCTGAATCAGTGGTGGTGATGTGGGAGACTACTTCTGTGATGGTGTGACCGTCGGAAGTAATGGTGGTGGTGTAGTCGGCCTCGCCGGCATCACTTGGCTTCAATGGGATGGTGGTGACGATGGTGGTAGGGTTGCCGTTGGAGTCCTTGGTGGTGATGTGGGAGACGAGGTCTGTCTCGAAGTCACCGTTGCCCTTGTCGATCGTCGTGGTGTAGTCGGCCTCGCCGCTCGGAGTGATGGTGGAGATAGTGGTGGTACCTGTACGGGTGACCCCATCCTCGCCCTCAGAAGGCGAGTAAGAGATCACAACCGTCTTGCTACTACCGTCGTCCTCCGTCACAGTGGTTGTCACAACTGGTGGCTGTGAGTAAGGTGGAGCAGACGTGTACACGCCGTCGCCTACCTGATCGAAGGAGGCCATCGTGGTGGTGTATGTAACAGTGTTACCGTCTGAATCAGTGGTGGTGATGTGGGAGACTACTTCTGTGATGGTGTGACCGTCGGAAGTAATGGTGGTGGTGTAGTCGGCCTCGCCGGCATCACTTGGCTTCAATGGGATGGTGGTGACGATGGTGGTAGGGTTGCCGTTGGAGTCCTTGGTGGTGATGTGGGAGACGAGGTCTGTCTCGAAGTCACCGTTGCCCTTGTCGATCGTCGTGGTGTAGTCGGCCTCGCCGCTCGGAGTGATGGTGGAGATAGTGGTGGTACCTGTACGGGTGACCCCATCCTCGCCCTCAGAAGGCGAGTAAGAGATCACAACCGTCTTGCTACTACCGTCGTCCTCCGTCACAGTGGTTGTCACAACTGGTGGCTGTGAGTAAGGTGGAGCAGACGTGTACACGCCGTCGCCTACCTGATCGAAGGAGGCCATCGTGGTGGTGTATGTAACAGTGTTACCGTCTGAATCAGTGGTGGTGATGTGGGAGACTACTTCTGTGATGGTGTGACCGTCGGAAGTAATGGTGGTGGTGTAGTCGGCCTCGCCGGCATCACTTGGCTTCAATGGGATGGTGGTGACGATGGTGGTAGGGTTGCCGTTGGAGTCCTTGGTGGTGATGTGGGAGACGAGGTCTGTCTCGAAGTCACCGTTGCCCTTGTCGATCGTCGTGGTGTAGTCGGCCTCGCCGCTCGGAGTGATGGTGGAGATAGTGGTGGTACCTGTACGGGTGACCCCATCCTCGCCCTCAGAAGGCGAGTAAGAGATCACAACCGTCTTGCTACTACCGTCGTCCTCCGTCACAGTGGTTGTCACAACTGGTGGCTGTGAGTAAGGTGGAGCAGACGTGTACACGCCGTCGCCTACCTGATCGAAGGAGGCCATCGTGGTGGTGTATGTAACAGTGTTACCGTCTGAATCAGTGGTGGTGATGTGGGAGACTACTTCTGTGATGGTGTGACCGTCGGAAGTAATGGTGGTGGTGTAGTCGGCCTCGCCGGCATCACTTGGCTTCAATGGGATGGTGGTGACGATGGTGGTAGGGTTGCCGTTGGAGTCCTTGGTGGTGATGTGGGAGACGAGGTCTGTCTCGAAGTCACCGTTGCCCTTGTCGATCGTCGTGGTGTAGTCGGCCTCGCCGCTCGGAGTGATGGTGGAGATAGTGGTGGTACCTGTACGGGTGACCCCATCCTCGCCCTCAGAAGGCGAGTAAGAGATCACAACCGTCTTGCTACTACCGTCGTCCTCCGTCACAGTGGTTGTCACAACTGGTGGCTGTGAGTAAGGTGGAGCAGACGTGTACACGCCGTCGCCTACCTGATCGAAGGAGGCCATCGTGGTGGTGTATGTAACAGTGTTACCGTCTGAATCAGTGGTGGTGATGTGGGAGACTACTTCTGTGATGGTGTGACCGTCGGAAGTAATGGTGGTGGTGTAGTCGGCCTCGCCGGCATCACTTGGCTTCAATGGGATGGTGGTGACGATGGTGGTAGGGTTGCCGTTGGAGTCCTTGGTGGTGATGTGGGAGACGAGGTCTGTCTCGAAGTCACCGTTGCCCTTGTCGATCGTCGTGGTGTAGTCGGCCTCGCCGCTCGGAGTGATGGTGGAGATAGTGGTGGTACCTGTACGGGTGACCCCATCCTCGCCCTCAGAAGGCGAGTAAGAGATCACAACCGTCTTGCTACTACCGTCGTCCTCCGTCACAGTGGTTGTCACAACTGGTGGCTGTGAGTAAGGTGGAGCAGACGTGTACACGCCGTCGCCTACCTGATCGAAGGAGGCCATCGTGGTGGTGTATGTAACAGTGTTACCGTCTGAATCAGTGGTGGTGATGTGGGAGACTACTTCTGTGATGGTGTGACCGTCGGAAGTAATGGTGGTGGTGTAGTCGGCCTCGCCGGCATCACTTGGCTTCAATGGGATGGTGGTGACGATGGTGGTAGGGTTGCCGTTGGAGTCCTTGGTGGTGATGTGGGAGACGAGGTCTGTCTCGAAGTCACCGTTGCCCTTGTCGATCGTCGTGGTGTAGTCGGCCTCGCCGCTCGGAGTGATGGTGGAGATAGTGGTGGTACCTGTACGGGTGACCCCATCCTCGCCCTCAGAAGGCGAGTAAGAGATCACAACCGTCTTGCTACTACCGTCGTCCTCCGTCACAGTGGTTGTCACAACTGGTGGCTGTGAGTAAGGTGGAGCAGACGTGTACACGCCGTCGCCTACCTGATCGAAGGAGGCCATCGTGGTGGTGTATGTAACAGTGTTACCGTCTGAATCAGTGGTGGTGATGTGGGAGACTACTTCTGTGATGGTGTGACCGTCGGAAGTAATGGTGGTGGTGTAGTCGGCCTCGCCGGCATCACTTGGCTTCAATGGGATGGTGGTGACGATGGTGGTAGGGTTGCCGTTGGAGTCCTTGGTGGTGATGTGGGAGACGAGGTCTGTCTCGAAGTCACCGTTGCCCTTGTCGATCGTCGTGGTGTAGTCGGCCTCGCCGCTCGGAGTGATGGTGGAGATAGTGGTGGTACCTGTACGGGTGACCCCATCCTCGCCCTCAGAAGGCGAGTAAGAGATCACAACCGTCTTGCTACTACCGTCGTCCTCCGTCACAGTGGTTGTCACAACTGGTGGCTGTGAGTAAGGTGGAGCAGACGTGTACACGCCGTCGCCTACCTGATCGAAGGAGGCCATCGTGGTGGTGTATGTAACAGTGTTACCGTCTGAATCAGTGGTGGTGATGTGGGAGACTACTTCTGTGATGGTGTGACCGTCGGAAGTAATGGTGGTGGTGTAGTCGGCCTCGCCGGCATCACTTGGCTTCAATGGGATGGTGGTGACGATGGTGGTAGGGTTGCCGTTGGAGTCCTTGGTGGTGATGTGGGAGACGAGGTCTGTCTCGAAGTCACCGTTGCCCTTGTCGATCGTCGTGGTGTAGTCGGCCTCGCCGCTCGGAGTGATGGTGGAGATAGTGGTGGTACCTGTACGGGTGACCCCATCCTCGCCCTCAGAAGGCGAGTAAGAGATCACAACCGTCTTGCTACTACCGTCGTCCTCCGTCACAGTGGTTGTCACAACTGGTGGCTGTGAGTAAGGTGGAGCAGACGTGTACACGCCGTCGCCTACCTGATCGAAGGAGGCCATCGTGGTGGTGTATGTAACAGTGTTACCGTCTGAATCAGTGGTGGTGATGTGGGAGACTACTTCTGTGATGGTGTGACCGTCGGAAGTAATGGTGGTGGTGTAGTCGGCCTCGCCGGCATCACTTGGCTTCAATGGGATGGTGGTGACGATGGTGGTAGGGTTGCCGTTGGAGTCCTTGGTGGTGATGTGGGAGACGAGGTCTGTCTCGAAGTCACCGTTGCCCTTGTCGATCGTCGTGGTGTAGTCGGCCTCGCCGCTCGGAGTGATGGTGGAGATAGTGGTGGTACCTGTACGGGTGACCCCATCCTCGCCCTCAGAAGGCGAGTAAGAGATCACAACCGTCTTGCTACTACCGTCGTCCTCCGTCACAGTGGTTGTCACAACTGGTGGCTGTGAGTAAGGTGGAGCAGACGTGTACACGCCGTCGCCTACCTGATCGAAGGAGGCCATCGTGGTGGTGTATGTAACAGTGTTACCGTCTGAATCAGTGGTGGTGATGTGGGAGACTACTTCTGTGATGGTGTGACCGTCGGAAGTAATGGTGGTGGTGTAGTCGGCCTCGCCGCTCGGAGTGATGGTGGAGATAGTGGTGGTACCTGTACGGGTGACCCCATCCTCGCCCTCAGAAGGCGAGTAAGAGATCACAACCGTCTTGCTACTACCGTCGTCCTCCGTCACAGTGGTTGTCACAACTGGTGGCTGTGAGTAAGGTGGAGCAGACGTGTACACGCCGTCGCCTACCTGATCGAAGGAGGCCATCGTGGTGGTGTATGTAACAGTGTTACCGTCTGAATCAGTGGTGGTGATGTGGGAGACTACTTCTGTGATGGTGTGACCGTCGGAAGTAATGGTGGTGGTGTAGTCGGCCTCGCCGGCATCACTTGGCTTCAATGGGATGGTGGTGACGATGGTGGTAGGGTTGCCGTTGGAGTCCTTGGTGGTGATGTGGGAGACGAGGTCTGTCTCGAAGTCACCGTTGCCCTTGTCGATCGTCGTGGTGTAGTCGGCCTCGCCGCTCGGAGTGATGGTGGAGATAGTGGTGGTACCTGTACGGGTGACCCCATCCTCGCCCTCAGAAGGCGAGTAAGAGATCACAACCGTCTTGCTACTACCGTCGTCCTCCGTCACAGTGGTTGTCACAACTGGTGGCTGTGAGTAAGGTGGAGCAGACGTGTACACGCCGTCGCCTACCTGATCGAAGGAGGCCATCGTGGTGGTGTATGTAACAGTGTTACCGTCTGAATCAGTGGTGGTGATGTGGGAGACTACTTCTGTGATGGTGTGACCGTCGGAAGTAATGGTGGTGGTGTAGTCGGCCTCGCCGGCATCACTTGGCTTCAATGGGATGGTGGTGACGATGGTGGTAGGGTTGCCGTTGGAGTCCTTGGTGGTGATGTGGGAGACGAGGTCTGTCTCGAAGTCACCGTTGCCCTTGTCGATCGTCGTGGTGTAGTCGGCCTCGCCGCTCGGAGTGATGGTGGAGATAGTGGTGGTACCTGTACGGGTGACCCCATCCTCGCCCTCAGAAGGCGAGTAAGAGATCACAACCGTCTTGCTACTACCGTCGTCCTCCGTCACAGTGGTTGTCACAACTGGTGGCTGTGAGTAAGGTGGAGCAGACGTGTACACGCCGTCGCCTACCTGATCGAAGGAGGCCATCGTGGTGGTGTATGTAACAGTGTTACCGTCTGAATCAGTGGTGGTGATGTGGGAGACTACTTCTGTGATGGTGTGACCGTCGGAAGTAATGGTGGTGGTGTAGTCGGCCTCGCCGGCATCACTTGGCTTCAATGGGATGGTGGTGACGATGGTGGTAGGGTTGCCGTTGGAGTCCTTGGTGGTGATGTGGGAGACGAGGTCTGTCTCGAAGTCACCGTTGCCCTTGTCGATCGTCGTGGTGTAGTCGGCCTCGCCGCTCGGAGTGATGGTGGAGATAGTGGTGGTACCTGTACGGGTGACCCCATCCTCGCCCTCAGAAGGCGAGTAAGAGATCACAACCGTCTTGCTACTACCGTCGTCCTCCGTCACAGTGGTTGTCACAACTGGTGGCTGTGAGTAAGGTGGAGCAGACGTGTACACGCCGTCGCCTACCTGATCGAAGGAGGCCATCGTGGTGGTGTATGTAACAGTGTTACCGTCTGAATCAGTGGTGGTGATGTGGGAGACTACTTCTGTGATGGTGTGACCGTCGGAAGTAATGGTGGTGGTGTAGTCGGCCTCGCCGCTCGGAGTGATGGTGGAGATAGTGGTGGTACCTGTACGGGTGACCCCATCCTCGCCCTCAGAAGGCGAGTAAGAGATCACAACCGTCTTGCTACTACCGTCGTCCTCCGTCACAGTGGTTGTCACAACTGGTGGCTGTGAGTAAGGTGGAGCAGACGTGTACACGCCGTCGCCTACCTGATCGAAGGAGGCCATCGTGGTGGTGTATGTAACAGTGTTACCGTCTGAATCAGTGGTGGTGATGTGGGAGACTACTTCTGTGATGGTGTGACCGTCGGAAGTAATGGTGGTGGTGTAGTCGGCCTCGCCGGCATCACTTGGCTTCAATGGGATGGTGGTGACGATGGTGGTAGGGTTGCCGTTGGAGTCCTTGGTGGTGATGTGGGAGACGAGGTCTGTCTCGAAGTCACCGTTGCCCTTGTCGATCGTCGTGGTGTAGTCGGCCTCGCCGCTCGGAGTGATGGTGGAGATAGTGGTGGTACCTGTACGGGTGACCCCATCCTCGCCCTCAGAAGGCGAGTAAGAGATCACAACCGTCTTGCTACTACCGTCGTCCTCCGTCACAGTGGTTGTCACAACTGGTGGCTGTGAGTAAGGTGGAGCAGACGTGTACACGCCGTCGCCTACCTGATCGAAGGAGGCCATCGTGGTGGTGTATGTAACAGTGTTACCGTCTGAATCAGTGGTGGTGATGTGGGAGACTACTTCTGTGATGGTGTGACCGTCGGAAGTAATGGTGGTGGTGTAGTCGGCCTCACCGCTAGGCTTGGTCAATGTTATCGTAATGTCTCCAGTTCTAGTGTGGCCCTTGGAGTCTGTGGATGGGAAGAATGAGATGATGTCTGTTTCTGTGGTGGTGCTCTTGGAAACGGTTGTGGTGTATGGTGGAGGCAGTGAGAATGAGTCGGAGGATGAGGAGCCAGATGAATTAATATCTTGACTTGGCGTTGGAAGAGGTTCACATGCATCTCTAATAGGATTATAGAATTCACCTGGACATTTTTGTGTTGGCTGTTCTGGATCACATGGGACACCAATTTCGTAAATTGTTTTTGTAATTGGGACAATATTTCCTTCTTGTTTATCAACAGTTGTACTAGAGGTTAAAATAGTTGATGATTTCACATCAGCACAGTTATAATTATAATTAACACTTCCTGGACATTGTTCTCCATCAGAAGCAGAAAAGAAGTAACTAGTAAAGTCATGAACTTTCTCTTTGTCAAATTCTGTAGTGAAAGAAAAATCTATAACAGCATTGTTATCCCTATTCACATAGAACAATCTGATAGGATAATATACACCAGAAACTAGAAATACAGTAATGTTAGCTTTTGCATAATCTGATCCCCAAAGCGAATATGATTGATAATTACCAAAATTGTCTAAAGTTGATTCGGCTTTACAACAATCAAATGCATTTCCAGCACCAAGATTCATAAATAACAAATCGTCGGCTTCAAGGTTAAATGTGTGGTAGCCGGTCACCTTTGGCTGAAAATAGCCGTATAATATCATTGTAAAGTTTGTGTAGGTTAATGTGTCTGGATAGTTGTAGTTGCTTGGTAGATGACCAGTTAACACACGACAAGGATCGTTGGGCTTCAAGTCAATATCAATTTTTCCATTTACTCCTGTAATATCAGCGAGTTTACGCTCTTTTTTGTAGCCTGACCTGGGGAAATCTGGATATTGGTAGGTAATATATGAACAACCGGGTACGGGATGTCCATAAGAGTACAGCTTTACAGCCAAACCCGGCTGTGTTTTTAGTACTTGGGGTGAACAACCTATTGGAAATCTTGTTGGATCCTTAGAGTTAGGAAAGTATTTCTCACTTTGTATTGCACCTAAGTTTTGGGCGTTCAGTGCTTGCAGAAAGAACGTCCAACAAAACAATAATATTTTCCAGTTCATATTTGGTTCAAATAATATGTTTCTGTAGGTATGGTTTTTTTTTGTAAATGGCAGAGAAAAATTAAAGATGTCAAATGGATTGTTAAACTTTCAAAATTTCACTCCTATATATACTGTGTTTTGTATTAGTTGGAAAGAAATTACTTGTCCATTTTCAATCTCGAATTCCCATTGCCTTACTGACTCTGTCACAAATAATATAATATCATAATAGAATTATCTTTACCTTGAAATTTTTTGAAGCTAATTAATCTCAAAATTCTAACCTCAATGAACTTCTTGAAGTTTTTGATTATCTTCTGTCATTTTAGAATTGGAAATCCCATAATAACGAAATATTGACATGCTACTGGTCTTATCATAATAATAAAGCAACAATATTAATAACTTATGAAAGTATGAGTATACCTAAACATTTCTATTTGTTAGATGGACGAGGATAGAAATTGGCCTGTCCCCCTCTGTTCATAATCGCCATCTAATTTAAGAACCGAGCCTTCTTGACCAATTTCATTCTTTTTCTATGTACAAAGATTAATATAATAAGGGCATTAACGGATTTACCAAATAAATAAAAGTATATTCAATTTAATCGGTAAAATAATTGTTTTGTGTATTAATTTAATTGACAAGTTACAAAAATAACAATCAATCAAAATTTAGTAAATAAACCTGATAAAGCCTTATTCCCATTTCTACAAATTAATGGATGATGACAATATGTAAATTAATAATAGATTAGTGAGAATATTTAATATTATTGGATGATTGGCCTAGATTCTAGTGTAATAATCCAAATATTCTTATTGAACCTATTATGTCGAGATTTTATGCCATTAGTTTTCTAAATAAGGATTAATATTATCGTCTTGATAATCCTTGTAATTCAACTTAAATGAGCATGAAGAAGTCTGGAATTAAATAAACGACCAAAGCTGAGTTATCAATCAAGATTTCTAATTTCAACATCGGTTTCGCTTTTGGCTATCGGAACATATTTCTTTTTGTAATAATATATTTCTTGGAACATGTTATTAGATAACGCCATTCAGATAAGAAAAAACCCTTACTTTATTTCTAAGACCTTTTCATTAACGTAAAGGAAGGCCTTATCACGACCTGCAATTCTGTACATATGTGTCTATCTTGATTACACATTGATTTGAATCAATTTCTGTCTTACCAAATAGTGGTAAATTAATTTGAATATAATACAATGAAAAAGATGGCAGCCCTAGCCCGATAAGCACACTATCAGATATATCTCCCAAACTGGTACATCCTTATAAAGAGTCATACAACAGTTGTCTGGACATTATACTATAACCACAGTGTCACAATAAATTGATTGATTAAAATTTATGGCACAGATTATCCTCTAGTTACTAATTTTACAAGATCATGATGCTATCTTCCCATGATGATTTGCCATATGTAATTCAGACAATAAGGATTTACCGGCAACATCATAGTGTACGTAAAGGATTTACCGTGCATGTATTGTGAGGTCGATAAGACAAAAATATGATTAGAAAGTCTCCAATATTCAATAAAACCAAGCCTATGTTCATTATGTAGATTTTAATTTTCTATATACTATAAAAAATAATTTTCTATATTAATTCAAAGTGAATTATTAGCATGAAACTACGAGAAATATTATTAACTAGACGCTTCAGTTTCATTAAAAGTGGAGATATAAGTTCATTAATTCCATATCCAAATCTAGGATGAATTTGATAATGAAGAAAATTCATTTAAGAATATTTAGAAATCTCGGGAAAAGCACTCTTCCTACCCCCTTCTATCTCCACTAATAATGCTTGCCTCTTAATCTGAAATACCAGCCAAATATTATATACTAAAATTAACTATATACGATTCTATCTCGTTCGAGCACCCATTGGATACACATAAAGAGGATCTGACCCTAAATTGGTGAATTTATCTGCTCAAAATTAAAAGAAATTGTTATTTATTGGCCATACTTTTATGTGTTTCATTAATGTATATATTCTAGAATCAATTATTGTAGTGACAGTACAGGTTCTAACTGTAACACTAACTAGAACTATAGGATGTATTTTCCAATGATTTATCTTTCTATATTGAGCAATATACAAAGACTTATCGTGGATGGGTTGTATAAAAGATATTACCCGAAATTAACTATGTATGATTTGAAAAGGATATGAAACAACTGAAACTTCAAAATAGTCACCAAAGAATAAAGAATAGATCAAATGAGTAGTTTGTAAAATTTATAATATTAGTGTTCATCTAGATATGGTATCATTCCGCACACCTTACAGAGGTAAGGCACTTGGACCATTTCGATTCATTAATTCACTTTAGAAAGAGATCTGGTAATAAGAGAGTCCATTAGCTTTATTTGAGCTATTAGGGCTCTAACCAAAATGCTATTACACAATAAGCAATTAAACGTAATAAGAAGGATCAAAAAAATTACTTCAATAAAATAGATTAAACTTGGAAAATCTTACGCAACCGAGTTGTGTCACATCTACTTTGATAACACATGAACTTTACTCTATAATCTGTTGAGATGAAGTTGTTAGACACATTAGACATATTGAAACTACGAGTTGGAGAAGTTGAGAAGTTGGATAATTTTTCGTCTATATTTCGTTCATTTTTCATTTCATAATGGGGAAATAGGCACATTATGCAGCATCGTTACCATAGGTTAATGCTGGAGTGACAGAGCTATGTTATTCATCTTTCCAAAACCGATGGGTCTTGCATTCGATAAGCACAAGACACTTTTTTAACATAACTGGAACTTGGTTGTACCTATTCTGCGATATCACCGGTCTCAAAAAAGAAATTAAATGATGAAAATGTACTTGAACAAATATTTGTATCGTTTAGTAATTTTGTTAAATTATTCATACCGAACCGACTAGTAAGAAGTAGTTAACAGCATAATTGCAATTTGTTATTTAATGGAAATAAACAATCGAACTCGCTCTAATTGTTTCCGTCCCCCACACTTACTGTCACTAAGGTAAATCATTTAGAAGACAATAACAAATAATGGTGGATCTCAAAATTAGTCAACATATGTTGAGGATAAAGCATCCATGATAAGACGAAAAATGTAGTAGCACAGCAAGTAATTATTTCCGTGCGGATCAATTCAATTCCAGTATGTTCTACTTCTTCTGTGCACTTCTTCTTTGCAAAGCCAATTGTCTCATCTTGTTGTTGTTACAACGGGTTTGTGTGGTAGCAAGAACCATTTTGTCTGATAAGGAACAATATAGGCTGCAGAATATGCAGGTAAATCATCGACAATACACCTTGTACCCCCCCCCCCTAATTTTTGTTAGTTAGTCCTGAGAGAAGAAAAAAGTTACTATCACTAACTAATGCATGTAGAGAAATGCCTGGATAAGGAATAGACCCAGCAAGAAGAGTCAAGCAGAACAACCCCTTTATATCACTTTCAACGTTATGTTGGTGCTTTGACTGTACCTTTGTTGAGACTCTGCTTTCCTCTCAAGAGGGGGTAGAGCTTTATTCCGTTTCTTTTTTCTTTTTCTGTTTTTTTGCTGCCCTTCTAAAGAACAATTTCTCGCCACAGGGAAGAAATCTAAAAAGATAACGGCAGCATTACAAATGTAAGCCAAGACTGTATCAAGAAGGGTTATTGAACAATCTCTCGGTAGAAAGAAGAAAAGAAGCCATTTCATGTCCTCAACTCTTGTAACGAATATTGGTTGGTGTTTTGCCTCAGAAATAGAAGGGTTGAAAGTACCCTTGACCCATTGTTGTTACAGTATAGTTGTGTTAGAAAAACTACAGTATTTTAATTATTCATGACAGAATCCAGTAATAATTGTCATGTGTTATCAGTTACAACATAAAGTGTTAATATTTTGGTATTAATCTTGTACTTCACTTCAAATATTTTTTGGTACGTACATTATTAACTACCAGAAGGCTATGAATTAGCACACGTAAAACACCTAACAATTCTTTTACCGTATATGTTATCATGTAGAGGACAGCCTTGTCAACCGATCTCCAATAATTTTTTAGAACAGCTAGGTTCTAGACCCAAAGATACACAGTATTAGCCCATTAATTAATTGTAATAACATGTTTCATTTCAAAATTAAATCTAAGTGAAATTATTGCGTACAAACAGGAATATACGTGACTCCTACATTTTCAAAGTATATTTCGATATATCTGTACGACCTTTTCAAGTAAAATACACGACAAATACAAAACCGAAAAGTAATTTTAAAGCTAATGAAAACTTGTTGAATATAATATATTTTACTAATTGGTGGTGGGTATTATTTACAGCGGGATCCACACATTGTAAGTCCATTATTTGTGGTAATCAGAACCTCTAGATAGTTATAATTACCATGAAATATTTTAAAGGCTTAATTACAATAATATTGGAATACACTTTGAAAAGTAGTGAGAAAATATATCAATTTGTATCATTGTACAAAATAATAATGTTTTAGAATATGATAAATGTTTTGGGCTATAAAATTAATTTCATGAAAAAAGGACTCTTGTGAACACTAAATATTGGATCTAATATTTCCATTGTCACAATGTTTAGACACCACAAGGTTATCAAGTAGTATCATCTCAGAATAAAGTCATCAAAGAGAACAATAGTTTATCTGTTTTACTATAGGTCAGGTTTAACTAAAAGTGTGAGAAAAAAAGTAATAAGTAGGCAGAGATTGAAAATAAAAGGACTGCAATCAATCTTGGAGAAAGGTTTCAAAAACTTTTTGCGGAAGTTAAATAATTTTTCTTGCTTTTAGTTAATAGTGTATATTTGAGGATCCTTTGAAGCTAGAGAGTATGACAACTTCTCAACCATAAAAATAAAAACCTATTATCTGAACATTTTTTATTGCTAACAAATTGCATTAACATTTATCAACTTAGATTTTTTATCCTCAGCTTACATTTATTAAACTGCAAAAATGTTTAATTATCAGTTTTATTTTTCATAGAACATAAAGATGACGACGAATTAGATGTACTTGCTGATATGGGCTATCTTAAAATTTTTTGCTGTTCTTTGCCTTCATGTCAAGTGACAAAATGTAGGTTTATAAATGACGGTGATGAATATTGATCTATTTTACGTAAACTTCTCTTTTTTCTGAGAATGATAGAAGCCGTGAGTAATATTGCATCATTTAGATATTTTCTACTAGTTTATTGTTGCATATAATTAGCTTGCTTTTCTTCCAAAACACGATACGTTAGCCCTCAGTTTTTTACCCAAAGTGGAAGATAATTAGTGAACTTTCGAAAGTTAAATATCAATGTTTTAAGGAATATTATCCAAATAAATCTTTTCACAAATATATCTCCATATATCCAAAAAGCATGCTATAGTTTCAACTGAAAAATAAGCACTAAGAAACATTAGTGCGAATAATCATTACCTCATTAGAGTAAGTAACTAAAGCTTTGAAAATAAAATAACCATGCATTTCAATTCTATCCATATTACCTGTAATACCTAAAGGATTAGATGAACCATGTACATGTAAAGCCATAAAATGCGTTACTACTAAAGCAGCAATAATAATTTTATTGATCTCATATTTAATTTTTTTATTTTATTTTATCCAATTATTAATTATATCAATAGAGAAATTATTGAAAATCGAAAATTTTGCGTGCAAATAATTATATCATAACAACATAGAATAGGAACAACCAATTAATTTTTATAATTTGCTAGACCACGTCCCATTATTATTTCTTTTTGTGTTTCACATTATTTGCATTTGTTCATAAACCCCCGAAATATATTCAGTTAAAAAATTACAATCTTTTAAATGTAAAATTAGTATTTTGTTTTGCTTTGTTATCTCTTAGAAATTTTTCATATCAACCTGTGGATTTAGTCTATGACGATCTTATGCAGTAATGAGTTCTTGGGTCTAGGTACACATGAAAGGCATGATATTAAGATATTAGTTCAAACTATAGCGGTGTAGGTAGATATTATATTGGTTACTTTCTTTTATTTTACAGTATAAGATACTAGAACTTAGATTTAATTTCATAGACTATGATAAGTGAAGGCTCTTCATTTATCCTATTATTCAATCACAACAAGTTGCTCTATAACATTGATGTGTATTTAGAATGAGAACCAAAATATTTGAAACAAAACAAAAAAAAGCAATTTTAAATTGAGTTATAACTTTTTTGCTAGACAAAAGAGAATACTCTTTATGAAAACTGATGTAGAAGAGACTTTCAAGATGTTTGGTTTTGAACTAGAAGTTTTATTAGAGTATGACTTACTGGCCAGATGTACTAATTGTTTTTTCTGTAATTTTATCTTCACTGTAATGAATTTCTGGGTTCAAGTAAGTTTATTGCTTTTTTTTCTCGTGTAAATATATACACTGCTGGATAACGAGTTTATACACGATATAGTTATATTGTGAATAAGTTTTCTACCATTGCTTATAAGCACATGCAACAGTAAAGGTATCGGTCTCGCAAGTGTTACAGCCTTTAGAGCAACAAATTAATATATCAGCAAATTAAAAAATATATCAATTTTAGTATTGATATTGAATTTCAAGTAATGAGCTTTGTAAAAACCTTTGAATGATTTTTAATGCCTTTTTCTACCCAATAGTTATTGTTATTGCAAAAACATTGAAATTAAGCAATGGCCAAAACAATATGCATAGTATATCTGATAGAAACGGTAACAGATAGCTATATGTAGAAATTTTGTAATTTAAGTAAGTTATATTTAGTAGATTATATGTTAGGGAAATATCAGTAAAATTAGAGATGATTTTACCACTGAAACAAAAGAAAAGGGGACAAAAAGAAATTTAAAAGAGATTAGGAAAAATTGAATGTGAAACAATACGCAAGTTAATAACATGCGTATGACACTATTTGGTAGGTATATCAAAGTAATATTTTCAGTTTTCATCTTCTTTTTTTTGCCTACAGAATCTACCTAAACAAATTTAATGTTCTATCATTTGTTACTGTTTATAATCTATCATTAAAAATTCAGACCAGTTTTTGGTCTAGTCTTTAATTTGCAAAAAGATAGTAATTACAGCCATCCCATCAGAAAAAGTTTCATACATTTCATTAATTAAGAAAATACCTAATAAAAATTGGGACTTCCGATTGTAATCATATTCGTTAGTCTATCATTATGAATTACTATCTTTTCTGTCTAGTGCACACAAAGACTTGAAGGCTTCTTTGAAGCTCAATGTTTTGGCATTTGTAATTCAATAGATGTTCCAGTTATCACGATAGAACAGTTGAGTAAGATTAATGATGTATTGATGAGCAATATATTTCTGGAGGGTTTGCTACAATTTCAAATAATTCGATATCTAAAACAGGTTTCATAAGCGACGATTATTTGGGAAAAATTGTTCTCTGTGAAAAGAACATTCTAGAATATATTTGCTACAACATGAGACAAATAACCATCAACTATTGTATTTATACGGAACTTAGTTCCTTATTGTTGCAATTAACCAGAATAGACGCTATACAATGCTCAGTCAAACTTAAATATATTTTTCTTATGGTTTTTTTTTTCCGTCCCGCTAGTCCTTGTCAAGGTAATGATATCACTTAAATTTTTTTTCATAATAGGTAAAATAAAAAGGCTAGAATCTTTCTCACAAATTTTTGGGAGATTGATCAATTTGATTTTAACTAAAGAGCATTCAACTAAACTGCATTGGAATATAACAACCTATATGGATAACTATCTGATCAAGAAAGAATACAACAATAAAGAAAATATGAAACCCAACTTCATTTGTTTCAAAATCGTATTCTTACTTTCCAAAAATCTTTAAAAAAATGCGTCATGTCTCTTGAATATACACTAAATGGCAGGTCTACCTATTTTCCTATTATTGCAGTTTTCTTTTTACGTTATTGGTTCTTAAATAATTACTATAGTTGTGTGGGTGATGTGATGCATTCGAACACAATTAAATTGATCCTAGAAATAAGATGATTCGACTTGTTATTATTCTTTAGTATTCCCTCTCAAAAGTTCTTAAGCCTTGTGCACTAAAATTCGTCCCTACTGAATGATAATTGATTTTTCTCTTTTAGGCATTTTGTAACTAACTTTACAGAATAGAATTATCACCCTTCTGGTTTTGCCCACGTAGATGGCCAAATAATCAAATATCCAATTATATATCCTTTGTATGTTCATATATAAAATTTTATAGCAGCAATATATTATAAACCTCATAAAAACTAGTATTTGATTTATACATATATATCTTTATATCCGATGTTTTTGATCATTTATTCAGTAGCATAATCTATTTGGTTCATTGACAAAATCGAATTAATAGATGTATTATTCTACCTACCGAAGTTCTTTCTATGTAAATGGTATTGCATTACCTACCTTAAAATTACTAGGAAATATATTTAATATCAAAGAAATTTAACATAGTTTTTCCAAATTGATTTTGTTACTTTATAATTTATTCTTTGTATAGGAATCTGCTGCATGTCAGTTTTTTGTTGAGTATTAATATTGTCCTTGGAATGCCAGATCTCAATTCTATAGAAAATCGATGTCTTGATACATTAATTGTTAAAACGCTTTTTCTCCAAGCATTCACAAGCAATTGTAGAAGTTTTTAACAAAAGCTAAATGGTTAATTTCCTTTTGTATTAATGTAACTAAAAATCTTGCATGCTTCGAACTACTTAACCACATATCAGCAGTAATTCTTTGAGTAATGTGTGGATCCCTTCAATTACCACTATATGATGGAAATGGGAAATACCTCATAATTTAAAGCTCCTCGATCTTTTCCTACACATTATCAAATTATTTGTAATGATAAAGTATTACATTTATATTTGAGATTGTTATTTTTAACATCTTTCATGTATGGTACTCATCTGATCTGTCTACCTATTGATTCTCTAAAATAGCATTATTTTATTAACGGGCTTTCTTCTGTACTATATAGCCGATCGATCAGGGCATCCGAGTCATATAACTAATCATATGTGATACGTACAGTACTATGCATTCGGAAGTGCTTAGATATATGAAGTGAGACAATTTCAAAGGAAGTAATGGAAATTTTTGAACAGTTCTTTAGGCCAGTTCTGGAAAATAGTTTCTAACATATTTAAAACGACAAAATTTTAACATTCGTAGATCGCATAATCACAGTGATAACTTAAATTAGCTTATCAAGATTAACACCTTAAAGTTTATACTAGCTATCTAAAGAGATTACAAGCTTGGGCACAACCAATCATTTGAGACAACCATGACATTTATAGAAGCATATTAAAATACTTGTTTATTTTTTTGGGCGATAAGTTCTGTGTGAGTTATGAGGTGGTTTTCAAGGTTAATTTTGAAGTCATTGCAGTGATAGTAGAATTCAAGGTAGCAAAAGATATAGTCAAAAAAACAGTTTGGCCAAAGGACTATATATTATTAATGTGCTAAAAGCACACGTATGAAACTTCACCTCTAGTGAAGAGTAATTGTTGAAGATGAGGAGTACATATGATAACTAATGGCGTTATCTTTGAGTGACTTTAACAAATTAACTTTGGGACAAAAACAACTTATCATCTCCAAGACTTTCTTTATTCTCCCTTTCAAAATGGAAATGAACTGTCTTATTGTAATCAGCCTTCTAAAATTATATTTGTATTGCTCTAAATCTCAGCAAGACATTGGTGATAGCAATGATACTTGCAAAGCTTTTTTATGTCATTTATTATAAGTTTCTTATCGACACTTTAAATTATTTTTTCAAAAACCCCATTTCATTGGTCTATAAGGATAGCTAAACTTAAAGTTTTCACCATGGCGTAATATCATATTATTTTAGCAGAAATACAAAACAATAAGATAGCAATTACTTGACAATATGATTAGTGCGAATACTGTTAGTTTTGATGACATTATGATCATACACGTTTTGTGATCGGAGGATGTTATCTTTTGATGTATTCCATTCAAAATTGTTGATCAAACGGTTTACTTGGGGTGCATGGTGATATTAACGGTCTTACAGTGAATCCTAAATATTGGTATGTATGTCTTGTTTGGCATATTGTATGCATAATTAAAGTATTACTTACAGTTAGAACGGTAACAGTACGAATAGTAAGTACAAATGAATACATATGTCAGCAGTAGGCACCAGTTGCAGACCGTTTGCAGCACGTTAACTTATCTATATTTAGATAGAGAGGATCCTTTAAGAACAGTTTTTCAAATTTTATGTGACTCTTACTGTCTAAGGTTCGATAGTCGTTTACTGAATATCCATATTTATCCCTTTTTCTGGGAAAAGAATGGGAAAAGAAAAGACAAGATATTAAAGTATAGAAGATAAGATCAAACTTCATTGAAATATTTCAAGTTTAAAAGGCCAATAGTAAACACAATCACTGATTGATGATTTTTTAGGGAAAAATAATGGACGGTTTCTCCAAAACCTTATATTATATTAGTATCTTTAGTTTCGGTGAAATGTCATCTATAAAATTCAGTAGTATATCAAATCGTATTCCTATGGCCTTTGCTTTTTAAATTACTTTAGATGGTCTTCATTTGATGTATTTTTCTTTCTGAATGCATAGTTATCCAGCTCCGTCAAAGGACACTCTGATAGCAAAGAATGATAACTTAACTTTAAGAAAATGGTGTCAACTAATTACTTTCAAATTTAGCTTTTGTGAACTTCTGAAATTATTGTATATCTGTTGATGTTACTGTTTTATGAAGTTGAGAAATTTCTTTATTTTAGTGAATGTTCTTACTATAAATTGCATTTTTTGAAAACAAAACTAAGATATAGGATTAAAAATTAACACATGGGACTGCGCTAAAATAATACAACGCTCTTTTTCATTGTTATAAACAAAACACTGGCCTATGAGAATAACAGATGATGAAAGCGTGCTAAATTTTGTACAAATATTACCTTGGAATTATTTAATTAGTTTCTATAAATAGACCAGCAAGTACATAAACGATAACTAGTATGAAAGACAATGTTACTACTCAAGTGAGATGGTGCACTAATTATTTGTATAATATCATTTGTTTGCGAACATGATAAGGAACTCGATTGGAATAAGAAATTAATTTCAGTCTAATATGCGATGAGCACAATTATCCCTGTGTCGCATTGGTTTTGCTGCACAGATTTGATTTGAACTGTAACCACTATTGATAAACCAAGTATAAGCATTTGAGTGGTTACACTAGAGTTGTATCAGATCAAAGTAATGTTTTGCGTTGATTTAACATATTCAGACATCTTTAAACTACTTCTTGTATCCCATTTAGGGACAATGTGTATAGAACAGTAACATTTTATACTTGAATAAGTGATATTATTGACTTTCACTAGATTTTTTAACACACTTCATGGCAGGCACATTAGTCCTCATGCTCATTATTTTTTACTTAAAAATTATACTGTAGACATAATTTAATAAAGATGAAGACTTTACAGTTATTCGGTTGAATTTTGAATGATTTTTTGTTCTTCTTTTATTATTTCTATGTTTGGTATTTTATTAGTTATATATAGATAATAACACAATCATCAACATGTTTAGTTCAATTTATTTTGGTTACTGGTTCATTATACGATTACTCGGGATTTTCAGTTTTGATTATAAGAGAGAAAGAGATATATTTAATAAGAACAACGGATTAATACAGGTGTTTATAGGACTGTTTGATGCACTTCTAACTACCTTCCGGTGCTGAAACGTAGCAAAGAGGAATGTGATTTGACATGTGAGTGCACCTCATAAGTGCAAGCGCTATATACATCCCCTGTGCTTACTACAGTGAGTCTGCTGTCCTTTTGCGGAGTTCATCTTTCACTTGCGGTAATGGAGGCAGAAGCTATCCCGGAAAGAAGTGGGCTAACATCAATGGAAAAGAGCAATTACACAGAATGGCCTGGAGAGCTCTTTTCTGAGTAGAATACAACACTCCAGATATCAGCTCTGCGTTACAGTTGACTTCTGATAATTATATGAAATAGCTAGTGTAATGTTGGGCTACTCTTAGTCAAACAATAGTCCTTTAAGAACTTTCCCATGCGATATATTCAACAATTCATATCAACTATCTTGTTTGAATGTAGTCATTGTTGGTTTTGTGTGATTGTATTTCAAAAGGTGTGAATTAAGTAAAAGGAAAATCATGACTCAGAGACCAATGAACCCCAACATGAGCTATCGAAGAGTAGGTTGGTTGCCAGTCTATCCCATATTGACCTACATTACACGAATAATTGAGTTCTTAGCTGATAATGAGATGATATTAATTGCTTTTCAAGAGAGCCTTTTTAAGTTTTGGTTATTCTTCATGTAAACAAAACTAGAAGCTGTCAATTCAAATAATAAATTTTCGTGACGTATAACTATAGTTTTTAGACATACAAGTCCAGCCGTCCTCATATTGTGGATATATTGGATGAAGACAATTCTCTGTTTACTTTCTAGAATTAGTCTACTATATTAAGTGAAAATAAAATTCTAGAATATCAACATGTGAGAAGTTAAATAGTAGCTCATCCAGACAAGGTCTCTCCCTTTAGAATAGCAATATTTTACACAGTAGAATGGGTAATTCATGGTTATCAAGTGATGGTGTAAAACTTTTAATTGCACTTTATCGTCATATTACAGTGTCATAATGTGGAATGTTCAGACGCTGCTCTGGTGGCACTATCGTGGTGTAGTGTATTTGAGAAGTATAAGATGTATGTGATACTTTTAGCGATATTTCCTGAAAGTTTTACAAAAGCAATTTGAATATACTAGAACGCAAATATGTATTGATTTGAGAAACCTTTTAATTACTCTTGCTTGCATTCATTGTTAGTTTTATTCTAATACTATACACGAGAATTGTAATCGAGGTCTAATTATGAGGCCGAAACTAACCAAAAAGCAAATAGACCGCAAAGAGCATTGCTCTTTTTTGCCAAATAGAGATTTTTTAACTGTTTATCACTTCGAGTTTTTGTTATTGATCTCTGTAGCGAAAATTTAAATTTTATTATTTTGTCTTAATAACGGTGGTCTACGTTAACTATTAAGCACCTTTTCACATTTCTTCGGATCTTAAGGACGATATAATTTGTCAGCACTGGTTTCATTTATAATGTCTCAACCTTTAATTTGTCTTTTTTTGAATAATATTATATCAGTTCCTGCTCTCATATCGTATTTATCCTTTATTCTTGTTTCCAAGTTGGAAGTAAAGTGATCTCCAAACCATAACTGCTGCGCAACCTTAACAGATAGTTGATTATAGCATAGTTGTAATAAATTGTCAGTTCTATTAATCATTACTTGCATCACTGATGAAAGTTCCAAAAAATTCAACTCGTCATCTTTGAGGTTTTTACAATAGTGAAACCATATACGCGGCGATTCGGACTTCAGAACATATATATTAGCCATATTGATGATATCTAAAGACTCAGATTGAGATACAGAGGAATACTGCAAAAAGTCTACACATTTGGGCACATCCTTCTCGATATGACTCAAGTAGAGTGCATATATTTTTGCATATGGTTTTCTGTATTGCAAGGGAAACCACTCATGAATGGCATTCAACACTAGTCCACCTAGCTTATTATATTGGCCATGCCTTAACAGGAAATCATATGAGAGCTTATAGACTTCACTTGCCTGTTTCCAAAAACTTTCATCTTCGTCTCTATGATCCTGTCGTATACTCATAAATACTTCTCTAAGCTTTCTTAGTCCATGTTCAACGGTAGTTAATTGCTTCTCATCATAAAATAACAGCTTCAACATGCTAACCATCTCACTTCTTTTATCATGATTAATTTTTAAGTCTATTATTGTATTCGATTCGCCGGACCGGCTAAGTAGAGCTACATCTCTCAAAGGATCATTAATAATGGCCTCCTTGCCAAATTTTGAGAACCTTTCTTTCCTCTTTCTTAAGACTTCTTCATTATTCAATTCATACATCCTATTCGTCAATTCTGTAAAGAGACATTCAGTCGAGTTCTATCGACTTAGTTAAGAACTCTATATGCTCTCTGCGCTTTGCAACTGCAGCTATTGCTTCAACAAGTCATGTTTTTTCTCTTGTTAAAAGAAGGCGGACATCATCAGTTGCATGGGCCAATAATAGCTGAAAAAATAGTGGCTAAAATATAGGAAGATTTCGATCAGATAAGAATCAATCATTACTGAATAGGTATATGTAAACATAAAATTAAACTATATTAAATACATAATAGACATGATCAAAAATGATTTTTATTAACCTAAAGGCATTGCTCATGTAGTGCTTTTGCCGTTCTACGTGTACATGAGTAATTAGACTACTGCCAACTATCTTTCTTCGATGTAGTATCATATATGTGATACAGACTTGATGATAAAATCTCTCTGTGTAATGACATTTTGAATATTCATGAGAGTTACCTAAAAAGCTAAAACGAAAAGATCAAAACGAAACTCTAATATGAGGAGAAAATTAAATGAGATCATCGTACAAATTGTGTGCTCGAAATCTGCAGCACTCAAACGTCTTCCAGGCGTTTCAAATCTAACATAGATTATAAACAAAAGCTTAAAAACTGCTCCAATTCCAATCTGCAGGTATTGAACCTACAACGCTATTCACAGTCGGCTCGTCTTTCTTATTCTGCTTGTCTTCTGACTCTGATCCTGCAACTTCAATTGGTTTTGCTTTAGAATGCTCCCCACTCGATAAAGCAGAATCTAGACTCATCTCTACGTTTAAATTGCTCTTTGTCACAATGCCATTGGAAAATGGCCCGTATTTTTTATTTGGGACAACGACGCTTGGTGTCAAGCTAGTTCTTGCTAAATCCTCATACTCTATGTGGCAAGCATCACAAACCTTGGATAGTGTACCAACACCGCCACCTCCTACAACAAATTTAGCGTCCGAATCTAGGTATAACCAATGCCGTAGATGCTTTTGACAATATATGTCTCCACAATGACGGCAATGGTGTTTTCTATCAAAAAAGGTGAAGAGTTTATGGCACTGATGACATGCCGATCTTTTTGAGTCAGGAATCCAATGTGTTCGAGTCGGAAGTTGAGGCGATCTACTTGTAGCAGAAACAATTGAAGATGAATAAGATCCTATTGTCGATGGAGTAATATTTCTCTTGTGTAATATCGAGCTTATAGCATCATCTGTTACCTGCTGTTGCCTGTTCGGAAATAGAAACGATGAAATGTATCTTTTATAAGTTTCTACAACAGAGGAAGTATTTGAGGTACCACTTTTTTGCGAACCCGCATAATTAATGTCTGTTCTATAACCGGGAGACTTTTTGTTAGCCGCTGGGGTAGTACGTCCACTTAATCTAGGGGAGATCTCTTGCAGATCATCATTAGTTATATTAGTTTCAACCACATTTCTTAATACCACTGGCATATAAAGTGGCTTTTTTGGATCATTGATCTGTTTGGCATGCCTTCTGTTTACTCCCTGTTTCTGTAATGTGGGGTTATTGGAATTGGACCTGTATCTTACTGGCTTTTGTAACATATCCAAAGAATGCATTTTAGTTATCGTTCTCACCTGTGGCTGCTTGGCATCTGCAATAAAGTTTTGGGCATGTGTGTTGGTTGTCATTTCTGGATTATTTTCAACTGTTATGTTTCTATCACCAAATTTCATATTCATCATGGAGTGTGAGTTTGTCGTGAAGTTTAGTATATTGGAACTAGATGTTCGGCTCAAATCAGTATCAGTACTACTCTGATCATTTAGTTTTACAGTTTTCTTGGGCGCTTCCGATGAAGCTTTCATAGGAGATGGAGAGCTTTTATCTGCAACTAAGAAGTTACTCGACTCTCTCATAATTTTTCCTTTCTCATTCTCAGATACATTTGTTGTTGGAGTACCGGTGCTCGTCGTATGCTCACTGAATGCCTCATTCAAATTTGACCCTTTAAAGTTGGACAGCTTCCTTAATGCTTGTGTAGTTAAATCTTTTTGAGAAATTTCATCTTCGTCTTCTGGTTTCAAATCTGATATAACTTCCGGTAACTCACGTAGAGCAGTAGGTGTAGCATTATCCACTATTTCATTTCTTATTCTCGGCACCGTTGGAGATTCTTTCTTACTTCCTATCTGTATCCTTTCGTCATTTGTGAATGGTAGTTTTTTACCTATTTCATTTGAATCCAGACTATTTGAATCATATATCGTTTCCTGTTTTCCAAAATTACTAGCTGTCCTACTAGCGGAATGCATCAGCGACCCTGTTCTTTTGATGGAGAACATTGCCGGTGATCTTATCTGCTGACTCATGTTTAGTAAACTATGGCTGATTAAATTCTGATCATTATTAGTGTTATTAGAACCCATACTGTTTCTATGCATTGATTGCTGCTGTTGTTGCTGTTGATTATTTACATGCTGTTGCTCTTGTATCATAGACCTGAGTGAAATACTGGACAGCATACTCTGCTGAGACTGGGTTCTCCGTTGTGGAATGACTTTGCGCTTTTCAAAGACTAGTCCTTCACTTTGTAGTGAGCCATTCATCCTATTTTGGCTAGTGTCATCCCTGTCTGTGAACTCCCCTGACGTGTCCCCGTTCTGAGTCATCCCGCCATCTCCCAAAATCGTGTCCTGACTAGTCTCTCTCTCATCACCGACTTCAAATGCAACAGATTTCCCTTCCGATCTAGTTTGATCTTTATTAATACCATTGCTGGTAAATCCTTGTTGTTTACCTCGGCCACTACCGTGGCCATCACTTGGCCCATCGCCATCGGGCTTTTCTCCCGTTGGTGCCGGGTTCTCGGTAGAACCAGAGCTACCGTTTCCGTGCTCCCGCTCTAGCACACTCATTCTCGCAGTATTCCGCTATATCGGGATATATCCTAGTACAGGTCTGTGTGACAAGTTACTGGCTCCCTTATATATCCAAAGTTGCGCTCATCGCATTTGTAGACCTCCTCTCGTCAGCCCATCCCAAAGGGCCCAACCTTAGGGAAACCCGTGCCGCACGACTTTCCTGCGCTCTTTTGGCGAAAGGCCCCAGAGCAGCCAACGAATTTTGGCAAAATGCCAGCGATTGCTTCAAATAAGAGAGGGTCGGGACTGAAATAGTGTTGTTCAGTGTCAGTTATCCACTGGACGTACCCCAACAAGCGTCAATTGGAACCAGATTAGCTGAGTAAACAAGCTGCTTCCTAGAATTTTGTGTGAGCGTTCGTTCTTTCTTATCTGATATTGCATTCTGCCAACGGGATTTGCGTTTCGATCGACGTCAATTGGATATTGCGAGGAAAGAGAAGATATCAGGATACAAAACTGGAAATAACTACAAAATAGAGAGAAATAGAGAGTCATGTCGTCTGCTGTATCGGATAGGCAGACTGTGCAATGGGTACTCGTGGTGCTGAAGGCACTCGTTTTCATGGCGATCTTTGGTGCCGCTATCTCCTCCCGTTTATTTGCTGTGATCAACTTCGAGTCGATTATTCATGAATATGACCCTTGGTTCAACTTCAGGGCTACAAAATACCTGGTTTCACATTCGTTCCACGAGTTCTTGAACTGGTTCGACGATAGAACATGGTATCCATTGGGTAGAGTCACTGGTGGTACTTTGTACCCTGGTTTGATGACCACAAGTGCTTTTGTATGGCACATGCTGCGCAAGATCGGTCTACCTGTTGACATTAGAAACATCTGTGTGCTTTTTGCTCCTGCTTTCGCCGGTATTACCGCTATCGCAACTTACCAATTCACAAAGGAATTGAAGGATTCCTCCGCCGGTCTACTGGCTGCTGTGTTCATGGCTATTGTCCCAGGTTACATTTCCAGATCTGTTGCTGGTTCTTACGATAACGAAGCCATCTCAATTACTCTATTGATGATAACCTTCATGTTCTGGATCAAAGCACAAAAGACTGGGTCCATCATGCACGCCACTTTCGCTGCTTTGTTCTACTTTTACATGGTCTCAGCTTGGGGTGGTTACGTCTTCATTACTAACTTAATTCCATTACACGTTTTTATCCTTATCCTAATGGGCCGTTATAACTCTAGATTATACACTGCTTACTCCACTTGGTACGCAATTGGTACATTGGCTTCTATGCAAATTCCTTTTGTGGGTTTCTTGCCAATCAGATCTAATGACCATATGGCTGCCTTGGGTGTTTTCGGCTTCATTCAAATTGTTGCCTTTGGTGACTTCGTCAAGGCCAGAGTCCCCGCACAAAAGTTCAAGGTCATCTCCTTGGTTTCTTTATTGGTGTTGATGGCTGTAGGTATTTTGGGTTTGTTCGGTTTGACTTACTTCGGTTTGATTGCCCCATGGACTGGTAGATTTTACTCTCTTTGGGATACTGGCTACGCTAAGGTTCACATTCCTATCATTGCTTCTGTCTCCGAACATCAACCAGTAGCTTGGCCATCTTTCTTTTTTGACCAACACTTTTTGATCTGGTTGTTCCCAGCGGGTGTTTTCTTGTTGTTCATGGACTTGAAGGATGAGCACGTCTTTGTTATCTGTTATTCCGTACTCTGTTCATACTTCACTGGTGTTATGATTAGATTGATGTTGACTTTAACTCCAATTGTTTGTGTCTCTGCTGCTATTGCTTTATCAAAAATATTTGATATCTACTTAGATTTCTCAAAGAGAGATGCTGATGGTAAAGCCGTTCCAAGTTTGGACAAGCCAGCATCCATTTTGGCCAAGTTGGTTATCTCTGGTTCCTTTATCTTCTATCTATACCTGTACGTCCTACACTGTACCTGGGTCACTAAGACAGCTTACTCTTCTCCTTCTGTTGTCTTGCAAACCAGAGACCAAGTTGGTAACAATATTATTATCGATGACTTTAGAGAAGCCTATTACTGGCTAAGAATGAACACTGCTGAAGACGCTAAGATTGCCTCCTGGTGGGATTACGGTTACCAAATCGGTGGTCTTGCAGACAGAACCACTTTGGTTGACAACAATACCTGGAACAATACACATATCGCCATTGTCGGTAAAGCAATGGCTGCTCCAGAAGAAGTTTCTTATAAGTTATTGAAAGAACATGATGTTGACTACGTCCTTGTCATCTTTGGTGGTGTTTTAGGTTTCGGTGGTGACGATATCAATAAGTTCCTATGGATGATTAGAATCTCTAGTGGTATCTGGCCAGATGAGATCCAAGAAAAGAACTATTTCAGTGACTCAGGTGAGTACAGAGTTGACGCCATGGCCTCTAGAGCCATGAGGCAATCTGTGATGTACAAGATGT
Organism: Nakaseomyces glabratus; assembly: GCF_010111755.1. NCBI lineage: Eukaryota > Fungi > Ascomycota > Saccharomycetes > Saccharomycetales > Saccharomycetaceae > Nakaseomyces > Nakaseomyces glabratus. The sequence goes on from NC_088951.1 coordinate 38,823, forward strand.
GCTACCAAGGCTTTGCAGACTTGTTCCCTAACGGGCAGGCCGTCGATAGGGTTCGTAACCAACAGATCGACAACTCTCACGTCGAGCCATTAGATTATTTCGATGAAGTCTTCACTTCCGAGAACTGGTTAGTCAGAGTATACAAGCTAAAGGATGAAGATCCAGAAGGTAGAGAACTAGGCGACGTCGGATTGATCAACAGACATCCAGCTACATTCAGAAAGAACTCTCTGAAGAAACCAGAACTCAACATGAGAATATTATAGCTGTAACATAAATTCGGGCTTATTACAGTGTATATATAAATCCATCAAAAATTATCCTATAGTACATATATTTCTTAGATAGAAATCAATTAGTAAAAACAAGCAGTATAATAAATCAGTTTGGGGCTAGTTGTCAAACTCCATACACTTCGGATGACTCGCTATGGTAGGGATTGCCATTATACATCACGGTACAGCTTGTGATACCGACGTCCTTTGTACCTCGCTACTATTTGGTGATGAGCCCTTTTTCCTAATTCGGTAGATTTGTAAACAAAAAATCAAAATTTCAAAAATTTTATTCTCCATAACAAACAAACAAACAATAGAGGGCCTTGATTGCGGTATTAGTTATTGCATTTGAAAGGTAATTGAGAGTGTCAATAGTGCGCTCCTCGTTACTGGCGTATATTTCGAGTTTCTTTCTTTTTGAACCGTTCTTTTTGTGTAAATAACAGATCAGAGGTTGTTCTTCTAATCTCCTGTGGAAAATTTAACACATAGCTGATCCACCACTGTCAAAGCAACGGCTTGGCCTCAGAAACCCAAATAGGATATCATATTGTTATCTTTCTTTCAGTTTTGGTAGTGTTTGCATTTAGTTTTGGAGATTGAGTTTTGTTTTCGATATCTTTATAAAAGATTTGAGCTTGAAATTATCCTTCCTCGTTTCGATAAAAGCATCACCGTGACCAATAAGCCAATATCAACACTTTTATTGAGCATATACTGCACTATAATCTGATCCATATCGACAAGCTTATAGAATTCAAAAGGACATTAGCAATCTCTCGCCTAATATGGACACTTCTTTCGAGGAGTACGTTAACGGAAACAGAAATGTTCTTGCGCTAGTTGTTTCAGATAATGAGGACGACTATGACAGTTCCATGGACTCTGTGTCAATATCTACTGAATTAAATGGCAGTAGCACCAATTTGGATAGGCAAGACACGATACAAGATCAGAGCTCGCCGGTGCCGAAACAAGAACTAGTGGTACCTAGACAACGTGCCAATGAGAAAGGTGAGAAAGGTACAAAAAGTGGTGGCAGCAAGAGGTGGTCTTTTATATCAAACCATTCTTCTTCATCAAAGAAAAGATGGTCCACACTATCCTCAATCCCTAGTGAAAGTGCTAGCAGAGTGCTCTCGGGCACAAAAGATCCAATAAAAAGATTATCATCCGCTAGCAATTTTAGTGTTGACTCTATGGGCTTTGATGCGGTATCCAGGAGGCAGACATCATCCGATAAGAACTCGGTTCCTTCATTGAAGAGATCTTCTACTGGTCTATCGCTAAGACAACTATTCAATAAAATAGTTGTAGCCGAGGATGATACTCTGTCTCAAGGAGGTGATAAGGAGAACACTGGTAACAAAAAAGAAACTGCATCCTTACGTAACTCTGCATCAAGCCGCTATCCACTCAGAACATTAACCAATGAGAACGCATCAGGTCTATACCAAGCACAATCACGTACAACATATTCTAATACAGCACGCCATTCGGTTCATTTTAACCCTACAGGACCTGAGACAAGTAATACGTCCAGACTCTCCAAATCATCTTCCATTACCTCACTGTCATCCAAGTTGAAGTTCTGGAAGCGCGCTCCTGGTGTACCTAAGTCTGAATCTAAGAGAAATTTGAATATTTCAGAACCTTTGGAACTTGGAAATTCAGACTCAAATATCAGAACAAAGACTTCGTATTCAGATTTACACAAGTCAATCTATTCCAGCTATCATTATTCAAAAACCTTTTTAAGCGAGCCATTAGAGTCTGGTATGCCAATGAGAGAATTACAACAGAAAAAATCAAGAACTTCCATCTTAAACAAAAAGAAATCCGGTTCTAGTTTATCTGTTAATACAGGATTAAAGCACTTTTCTTCTACATCAAGTCTTTCATTGGGAGGGTTAAAAAATAAGTCATCTCACTCCAGTATTAATATGAATGTGAGTATGAAACACAAGAGCTCTCACTCTTCGCTACATAAGCTGGCAAAACATAGACGTAAATCGAATAATGGTGATGATAGATCTAGTATATCATCCACTACAGCATCAACCATTAGTGCAAACTATCAAATATCCCTACCAGTACCAGATCAAGTGTCTCGGGAGAAGATCAGAAATAAACTAAAGAACTCTACATCTTTGTTGTCTTTAAATTCTTCCATACCTGTATTCAAAAAAGAATTTGATGAGTCACTTTTACAGGAATTGCTTGACTACTGCAACTGTAAATATGTAATCAAGAGGTTAAATTCTTTAGATGATGATGATGTTCCTATCTTTCATACCTTTAATAACGCTAATCAAATCTCCAAGAATATTTGGAGAATAAGTGGGCCTTTTAATTGGACAAAAGAAAAAAGCATTATATTCAGGCGTATAGAGTTGGGCTCTGTTGACGATATCACATACTCCAAGAAGGCAATTGCCCTGCATGAATTAAAAGCACATAACTATACCTCACAAATGGCTGGGATTACAAAAGTTTTACGATCTTATGTTGTTACTTCTGACATAGCTTCTCCAGGTGACAATATTGACACTGATGATCTTAAGAATTTGTACTTAATAATGGTAATGAAAGACCATGGCTCTTCTTTGGCAAAACTAACACCCATAAATGACTGGAAAACATCGGTTAATATATTCTGGAATACTGTTTCAATCTTAGCGGGCTTAGAACAAAGGTTGCAGTTTGAACATAGAAACTTGTTGCTAGATCACATTTTAGTAGATGAAAGAAATGGATCGATTACTATAAGTAATCTAAACAGCTCACGGTTTCAACAAGATGACATGAATACTATAGCGTTTACTAGATTGGACGATCCATTATTTTTTCAACGTAATGCAAGAGATGATCAGTATGAAGTTTATAGTACTATGAGGATGTTTTTAAGTGAGAACTTCAACAACCAGGCCAATGGATGTCCCGTATGGGCCAGGTTTGAGCCGAGGACAAATTTACTATGGGCGCATAATTTGTGCAAAAGACTAATTCAAGAAACTACAGATTCCAAGCATCAGTCGGAAAGAGACCATCTAACAAGGATATGTTCAGCCATTGATCCCGTAATGCTATCAAGGCGTAGCATGCTAAAGCGCAATGATGGCGATATAAAGTCATTAATGGATATATTGAAATGGAAGAAAACTTTTTGAAACTATAACGAATTTCCATTAATTTTTTTTTTTTACATTATATTTTTATACTATTTAGTGTTTTTCTATTCATTTGGGAGGTTAATAATAATATTTTTTTATCGATACTACTTAAGAAGCATTGCTTTAAATACAATTTCAAATCAGCATAAAGTAAATATAAGATATATTTCGTTATGTTATTGCTATTCAATTGCATAAATAGAATTATGAATACAGGTGTATACGATTTGTTTGTTACAGGTAGCAACAGATCACAATCAAGCTATGTTTGATGGATATAAGTAATTTATCAATCAACTTTTATTTCATCAGTAACTATTTCCAATTTTTTGGAAGGCTTACTAACAGGCTTGGCCCACAATTGCATAGTCATGAATTCTATGTTACTAATGACACTATTCAAAGCCCAAAGCCATATTCCTAATGAGACACCCATGTGTGGGAAGCTAGCGGTCTCGATGGCAAAGGAAGATCCTGTGACAATTGATTTAGCTAACTGCAATGGCAGAATTGCCAAATACAGCCATCCTTGACTCCAAACACCAGCGACTAATTGAGGGAACATTTGATGGTGAGGTAGGTTGTAAACTATATGCTTACCCTTCCACAATTTGAAACATAGGAATGGCACTGTGAGCAAAAGCAGCTTGACCTTTTTCAGGTGGCCCTTTATTTGTTCATTATGAGCTTTCAGTTGAGCACCTAGTTCCGTTATCTCTTTGTCCAGTTTATCCAATTTCCTGTTGTTCTTAGTCCACTTTGCGTAGTTATCCTGCGCAGAAATGGACTTGTTCTCCTCCTGTATGGAGCGACGCTCCTTTACCAGCGTCTCAAACTTCACAGAGATAGGGCTGTTCTTGAAGAACAGCGACTGCAACACTAGATCATGGTACGAAGTCGAGTACTCCAACACTTTCAAAACAACCACGAACACCACCGCAATGGCAACTACCCAACTCATTTTCTTCCTTGTTGTACTCGCTCTATCTTAACTCTCCTCGGTGACAAAATGAATCCAACTCAAGACACACAACTCTGTTCTTCAAGATATCCTTATCCATGTAGACCCTCTCCCCAGACTTGTAGCTTGCTCGATGCCCAACGCCCACTGGACAAATCCTTGGCAACTTCCTCTCAGTATATCACGTGATTTGTTGATGTTCTGAAATTTGACAAAAAAAATTTGAAGTTTGGCCAACTTTCACCCTTCTAAAGGCTCTTAATGGGCAGTGCTTGTGCTGTGGAAGCCTTCTTATCGGAGTGGGTACCCAGTGGTTTGCTGATTTGGAGGTAGTATTGATCAACTTTTCTTTGAAGGAGTCTTTTTTTTAGGTGCTATTGGCTTAGTGTTTTGAATCTAGGGAATAAAAGCGGTTGCGAAAAGTTCTAGATTTAGTTTGGTGGGGGCAATTGAACGTTCTAATATCCCTATCTTAGAGAAAAATGAGTGAGTATATGGAGGATAATTCGCACTCTGACGATAGTGGGACCTACGACGAGTGGATTCCTTCATTTTGTTCGCGGTTCGGTCATGAGTACTTCTGTCAGGTTCCCACTGATTTTATAGAGGATGATTTCAACATGACATCTTTGGCGCAGGAAGTGCCACACTACAGAAAGGCGCTTGATCTTATCCTTGATCTGGAGATGGTGAGCGATGAGGAGGACATGGATGAGAAGGAGAGCGGTGCGGAGAGTAGTAGCGGTGCAAACAATAACGGTGGAGTTAATTCCAAGGCCCTAGTAAATAGAAACATTATTGGCCACGCAGCAGAACAACTATACGGTCTGATACACGCACGTTACATACTGACTAAGCCAGGTTTGCAGGCCATGGCTGAGAAATTCGATCACAAGGATTTCGGTACTTGTCCGAGATACTTCTGCCATGGTATGCAGTTATTGCCATGCGGTCTGAGTGATACGATAGGTAAACAAGCAGTAAGGCTCTATTGTCCCAGCTGCCAGGACTTATACTTACCACAGAGTTCGCGTCATCTATGTCTAGAAGGTGCCTACTGGGGTACAAGTTTCCCAGGTGTCTTTTTAAAGCATTTCAAGGAGTTGGAAGAATACGTAGAGAGAAAAAACAAAGAATCATATGAACTGAAAGTGTTTGGTTTCAGGATAAACGATCAGGCTGTTTCAGGCCCTAGAATGAAGTGGTTAAGGCAATACCCAGTCACGGAAGAAGACTGGGAAGAGTTCAATAAATGCGAATTCGAAATGCCAATAGTAGAATGATAGTAGATGGTATGACAACTAGGCATGATGGTTTGTGACTTTTCAAAATACTCAACAGCAACATCAAAAACTTTCAAACCAATTTTATATATATAAATTACGTAACTGTAGATTTTAAATATTTACACAGCAATTCTCGTCATAACTAAAAGTATGTATATCGGTTGTCCATCGAACTTTAGCAATGCGTGCTGTGTTTTAGTGCCTTACTTGTGTTTATCATTGTATTTACATGCCTTGACCATTTGTTCTCGTAGTCTATCTAAATAACAATCAATAGTCTATGTGGGATTAAACCAATCACTGAAATCAATGCTTCAAATCAATAGGTTTCCCTGGCGCCCAATCCTTAACTGCTGATGCTACATTCTTCCAGTATTTGAGTCGTGCTGTGAGATTGATTGCTCTTTCATACTCCTTGTTATCGTAGCATTCCTTTAATTCTGCTTCTATTTTTTCTATGCGCTGCTTGTTGACCTTCTCTATCTCTCTTACTTCATCCCGGCTATTAGCATCAAGCAATTGCTCATGAACGTCCATGACATCCATCAGCAATTCAGGGTCCATTTGTGTATATTCCCTGGCGACACTATCAACAGTCAGATCCACGTCCTTTAGGATCTGAATCATATGTTGAGACCTAGTTAAGGGATCCTTTAAGGCATGATAAGCTTTATTTAGTAAAGAAGATTGCTCTGAGTCGGCTTCTTGCTCTTTTTGTATCTTATCAGGGTGCACCTCAGCTTGTAATTTCCTGTATTCTTTCCTTAGCTTGCCAAGATCCACATCCCAGCGAGGTTGGCTATCTGGGAACGTCCCTGGAAATAGCTCATAATAGCTCACTATCCACCGTCTTTGCAAAACTTGTCTAATCCCACTGGTCGGTAACCTGGCACATCTCAGCATTGTTCTGATAATTTGGTTTGGAGTTTAGAGAATCCATATCAAACGACTTGACTAACCTCTATCAGCATTCTAGTAACTTTTACCGTATTTATAAGCCAAATTTCAGCTAAGGCGATGCGATGCGATAGTTTCAACAGAAAAGATGACTAAGCCAGCACTGGGTGCCATAGAGAGCCTAATTCGCAGGGAACAAGCACTATAAATGGAGAATAAGTTGATAATTCATAGGCCGCTGTACTTTTCTGATAAGAGTGACTGTGGCTATTGCCATGGGAAGAAGGCTAAAGGCAGCGACTTTTACTCGTTGGAATCCTGGTATGAAAGAATAAAAGAGAATGCTGATTCTGAAGTAGAGGAGCTACCCGTGAGGAGCTGCACTGTCGGTTTCCAATGTGAGAATATGACCGTAGCCATGTATGATCAAATGTGTAATATGGGTTTTCGTAGGTCAGGGTTGTTTGTGTACAAGATGGATGCGTTGCGAAGCTGCTGTCGGCTCTACACTATCAGAACTAGACCGGATTGGTTTAAGCTGACTAAGGACATGCGAAAGTGTATTAACCGGTTTCGAAAGCATGTGCTGGGCGAGCCTGTGGCTAACGCAAAAACGCAGGGCTATGTTGAGGATATTGTGGACATTGAAGGTCAGAGCGACAGTATAAACTTCTACACCAGATTTGGGCCAGCAGTATATACTGATGAGAAGTATGAATTGTTTTCAATTTATCAAGAACGTGTCCATCAAGATTTTGATCACAGTAAGAAGGGCTTTAAGAGGTTTCTTTGCGATGCTCCATTTACGCAAGGAGTAATCATGGGAACCGAGGAAGAATGGGAACAATTAAACAACTGGAAGTCAATGAAACCTGGGGAGAGGCTTTTAAGAACAGGTCCCGTTCATGAAAGTTATTATTATAAAGGTAAACTGATTGCCCTTGCTGTTACAGACTTTCTACCGAGCGGAATTTCGTCGGTTTATTTTATTTGGCATCCTGACTATCACAAATGGTCATTAGGTAAACTGAGTGCATTGAGAGAACTCTCCCTTGTATCCAAGACTAACTTGAAGTACTATTATCTGGGTTATTACATAGATGATTGTAAAAAAATGAACTATAAGGCCAATTACGGGGGAGAATTGCTTGATTCATGCACCGAAAGATACTTTAAATTGTCCCAGGTTAAGGACATGATCAGAGGTGGGAAGTTATTCATGGTGGGAACACAAGGTCACGATATTAGCAGGGAAGTTGCTTTATCCGATGCTATCAGAGATTGCATTTATCAGACAGACGCGTTTGATATAGCCAGCGATGATAATGTGGCAGAAAAGGTTTACGGTACGTCATCTAATATTTATCGACCACAATACCTTAAAGAGGTGATATCTTTTTTGAAAACTTCAGGTCTTGAGTATGACTTTCCTATCTATAATGATGGAGTATTTAATCAATATGCTAAAAGAATAGCCAAAGACGGAGAAGATCCTGATTTTACTATACCCAGCATATGTCCGGGGTTAATACCACTCTGGGAATTGAAGGATCTGCTCATGTCTGGTAAATTGCAAAAAGAATTGACAGGTAGGACATTGGTATTTGATACCTCATTTGGGTTTATTAGAAAACTTGAACCGTGGGAAGATGAGGACTCTACAACCAAGACGGCTATATGTGACGTAGTAAGGTTGTTGGGCCTTGAAATGGCATCCAACTCTATAGTGGTGGTATAATTAGGGTTAAGTAGCATATATTAATTATAAGCATTGGAAATTATTTTAACGTGAGTCTATAAAGTGAGCTCTTTATACAAGAATCCGTTACCATATAGAAATTCGGAGTTAATTACATTTAATAAATGATGCCAAGTCTTCAATTTTTGAGTTATAATTGAAGCATGAATAGTAAGGGCAAACTTGTTGGAGAGGATTCTCCAACAACCCCATGAAAATGGAAATGTCAACAATGCTCAAGTTCATCAAGAATAGAACATAAGTTCACCTATGGTTCAAAGTTTCTCCAATCCGACACAACAATGGACGCATCTGCCAATGATTCAATACGGACTGGTGACTCCCCATAAATGGGATGGCATCAAGTAACAATGGGTCTTTAGAGAATGTATATAAAGAGTAGCTTATATACAAGTAGTTTGTGACTTTTAATACATAAATTGTTTTTTTTTCCTTGTTGCAAGCTTTCATAAGTTAGAACAACTGTTTAAACTCACATCAATTTGCTTTCTGGAACTTTTAGGTATTTGGGCTAGTGAATAATAATAATGGTTACATCTGCAGCTGCTACTGTTACAGGTACAAATACAGAGGTTGGTGGCCTACGTAAGGAGCTTGGCTTTTACAAGTTTTACCATCATAATACTGTGAATGTGCTTATTCATTCAGTATGTGTTCCTACTATTCTATTCACGACGATATGTATCCTTCATAGGGTCAGCTTACCATTCCAAATTATGGGAGTATACCTAACACTTGGACACCTGTTGGCTTTGCGGTTTGCTACTACTTATTGCAGATTACATATTCCTGTAGGCATATGTGCAACTGCAATTCTAGTCTGTACCTTGTATGCCTTAGATGCCGGACTGGTAGGCTTGACGTTGAAGCAAGAATCAGAAATATTTGTTGCAGCTTGGATAATGCAGTTCATTGGACATGGTGTATTCGAGAAGAAGAAGCCAGCGTTACTAGACAGTTTGGAACAAAGTTTGGTGCTGGCACCTTATTTTATCCTTTTTGAGTTTTTGTTTTTGTTAGGATTCTTTCCAAAATTAAGAGCTGAATTGGAATCGGATGTTACCAAGTTAAAATTGCAAGAGAAAAGGCAAAGCTAAATATATTGTCACAACTCAAGAGTTGTATGGTAATGACTGTTATGATACTATGAAACTTACATATCTATTAGCTATTCTTGAATATTATTTATGATTGTATTACCGATCCAAACGCTTAGCGTAAGAACAGTATGTATTATGTGGTACCTTGAGCAGAATGCTTTAAAGCGGAACTTAGAGCAATTCTTCCAACTAGCAATGCTCCCTCTAATGCTATAAATAACTTATTATTTAAAACTTTGAGAGAATTGAACATTAATATTATAAAATTTTGATATAAATATGTGATAGAAAGAATACTTTCAATAAATAGAGATGCTAAATTTGGAAAGGTTAACAAAAAAAGACAGATATATATATATGAAAAGTTTACCAATCTTGATGAACAGTGTCATAAGTCGTTAATGGAGTTCTCTTTTTTGGGAACTGCTTGGCTGGGAAGTGTAGCAACTTAGAACCACCTTCATAAAATGAGTACTTTTCTCTTCTAATCTTTTCGTATTGGTCGATGTATTGTTCTTTCTGCAATGTGATGCCAATGTCATCTAGACCATTTACTAGACAATGCTTTCTGAATGCTTCAACTTCAAAATGTTCAACCAAAACATTGCCATCCGAATCAGAGATGGTTTGATCTGGTAAGTTAATAACGAGATTCTTACCAGCCTTTGCAACAGGAACTAGCTTGTTTACGATGGTATCTTGATCAATTCTAATTGGTAACAAACCATTCTTGAAACTGTTATTGTAGAAAATATCACCGAAAGATGGAGCAATAATTGACTTGATACCAAAATCTTTCAAAGCCCATGGGGCGTGTTCTCTAGAGGAACCACAACCAAAGTTGTCACCAGTAACAACGAGGACCTCAGCTTTCCTCCATGGGTTGACATTCAACACAAAATCTGTTTCTTTATCTTTTCCACTGTCATCCTTGACAAATCTCCATTCGTAAAATAGACCTGATCTCAAACCGGTTCTCTTAATTGTTTTCAAGAATTGTTTTGGAATAATAGCATCAGTATCAACGTTAGCCTTTTCAAGTGGAGCAGCCAAACCATTCAAAACGACAAATGGGTCCATACCACCAGCAACTGGCTTAGTATCGTCCGTCTTTAATCTTTTTGTTTCGGATTCGACTGGGATGTCCTTCAACTGATCATTCTCAACATCAGTTGGGGCATCACCGGGCTGTTGTGGTTCAGTGTGCTCATACGCAGCTTCTTCAAGTTCTTCGTCTTCATCAGAAGATATAGTAACTTTAGCATCGTCAGCGTTATTATATTTAAATTCTCTGATGTCTACAAAGTGACCTGCAACAGCTGTAGCAGCAGCCATGGCTGGAGACATTAAATGTGTACGAGATAAGGCACCTTGACGACCTTCAAAGTTTCTGTTGGAAGTGGAAGCACAACGTTCGTACTTGTCCAAAATATCTGGGTTCATACCTAGACACATAGAACAGCCAGCTTCTCTCCATTCAAAGCCAGCTGCAATGAAAACTTTATCAAGCCCTTCTTCTTCGGCTTGTACCTTGACTAAACCGGATCCTGGGACAACCATAGCTCTCTTGATATTTGGGGCAATCTTATGACCATTTAAGACCTTAGCGGCATTTCTCAAATCTTCAATACGGCCATTAGTACATGAACCAATGAAGACCTTGTCGACATAGATACTCTTCAATGGAGTGTTTGGTTTCAAGCCCATGTATTCGAGAGCTCTCTCCATACCGGACTTCTTGATTGGATCATCTACATTAGCTGGATCTGGAACTGATGCACTGATTGGTAGCGCATCTTGTGGAGAAGTACCCCAGGTAATAGTTGGAATAATTTCTGAACCTTTGATGACGATTTCGTGATCGAATTTGGCGCCCTCATCAGAATGCAAAGTCTTCCAGTAAGCAACAGCCTTGTCCCATTCGGCACCAGTTGGGGCCAATGGTCTTCCTTTGAAATATTCGAAAGTGACATTGTCTGGTTTGATCATACCAGCTCTTGCACCGGCCTCAATGGACATATTACACATAGACATACGAGCTTCCATAGATAAGTTCTCTATAGCTTCACCAGCAAATTCAATGACGGAACCAGTACCACCAGCAGTACCGATCACACCAATGATATGAAGAATCAAATCCTTAGATGTAATACCTGGGCTTAACTTACCGTCGACTCTAATTCTCATATTCTTGGATTTACTTTGAATGATAGTTTGGGTAGCCAAGACGTGTTCGACTTCGGAGGTACCGATACCGAATGCCAATGCACCGAATGCACCGTGAGTAGAAGTGTGGGAGTCACCACACACCACAGTGGTACCAGGTAAGGTGAAACCTTGCTCAGGACCAATAGTATGGACGATACCTTGTCTCTTCTCGGTTAGACCAAAGTATGGTACGCCAAATTGCTTGACGTTCTGTTCCAAAGTCTTCACTTGTAAGCGGGAGTCGGTTTGTGTAATGAAAGAGTCCAAGTTCTTGAAACTCTTTCTGGACTCGGTTGGGATGTTGTGGTCAACTGTGGCCAAAGTACAATCCACCCTTCTTACTGGTCTGTTCGCATTAGTCAAACCTTCAAAGGCCTGTGGAGAAGTAACCTCGTGCACTAGATGTCTGTCAATGTACAACAAGTAAGAGCCATTCTCATCCTTGTGCACCACATGCGCATCAAATACTTTATCATATAGGGTCCTAGGACCTTTAGTCTCTGTAGTAACCATCGGTTAATATTCTTTATAAGTCTTGCTTGTTCTTGTACATTCCAATTCTTCGGAGACAAGGCAAAGACCAATTCCAATAGCCTCCACTCAACTTATATACTTTTTTTTTTTTTTTGTTTGGGCTCCCAACATTGATCCAGAAGATGTGACTCGATTGTCCAAGGTTCCACTTCCAACCACCTTGGGTCCAACTCCACCGGCGTCCAACCCAAGCTCGACTCATTTACTCCTGCATCGCTCACTTGTGTTGGCAGTGGTAAGAACCAAATCCAACATCCCAACTGCAGCTCCGTCTAAGAAACGCTTGCGATGAGTATCAAATTTCAACTTTTTTTTCTTCAAATCCTGCAACAAGAGTTTGAAATTTTTCAGTTATTTTTTGGGATTTTTTTTTTTTCACAGCGATTTAGCTCCCCTAACCTCAGAGATCAGCGTACAACGCAAGCTAGCTTTTTCCTAGTTCTTAGGGGGGCTGCCCTGCTTTAGTAATGATCCGCTCGCATCTTTGAACTGGGCCGGTCTCGTCAAAGACTCATAACTTTCCACATCCATTCTGGGCTCTATAGAGTGGGTGGTAAGGGACGGGATGCCGGGACCGGCATACCGGGCGTGGTGTTGCCGGTACCGGGTTGTTTTGACGAAGGTTAGAGTCATTTTCGGGTTGATGTATTCGTTAGTTGCGATGCAAGTCATATGACAAAGTCCGCTCCAAAAGCCCTCTGCCGATGCCCATTGCCGATGCTCATGGAGTAGCTCATGGGGGGTGGGAAGGTGCCCACACTGCTTATCAGTGGGAATCCTTAGTAATAGGTCTAGTAGCCTGGCAGACCGCTGCACTCTAGCCACCAGGTCAGGATGACGTTTCCCGCTGCCCTGCTGCCGCGTGTGATGAAGAGCTTGTTGATGAACTTCTCGTGCGCCTGGGGCTTGTCTACGAGCTGTGGGAGGACAGCGACTAGCCAGCTCTTGAACTCTATCGGGAACTTGGCCACCAGCGTACGGATAAGCTCGGTGTATGCGTTGAGATCTGACCTCTGGGTGTGGTACAGACCAGCCATGACATGCGCGGTGAGTTGCGCACCAACAGCGGCCACTTGCTGCCGGGTGATCTCGAGCTCTTCCCTCGTGTACTTCTTGTTGTTCACCACTTTAGTCCAGAATTTTGTCACCGCAACAATCGTGAACTTCTCCTTGTGAGTCAGTAGTTGTAAAAACTCTTTCAGGATAAAGCTGGACCAGTATTGTGAGTACACCGCTATGCCGGGCTTGGTGTCCAGGATACTGTTGACAAAATTGACACATGTTTGCAATGAGTCAGGGTCCTGGACTATAACTTGGTGGTAATTACTGATCATGACTCGCTCGAAGATGACGTCGAACTCGGCAGAGGTCATTGTCGCTTTATAACAACTGAACAAGTTCTCCAACAAGTACACAAAGAAGGGAAGCGCCGGAGCTATGTCACAGGTCTGTAGATGTGTAAACACAAAATTGATGATCTCGTTCATGCTATAACGCAAGAAATATGGCTCTTCTTCGGGTAGCGTCAACGATTTCCCAAGGATCAGACAGCTGGCCTCAATCAAAGATGACGATTTCTGGAAATACGGATTCTGTAAAACCTTCTCGATTATCTGCATGATCTTGGCCCTGATACCTAACGGATCGGTGTTCCAATACTCACGGTACGGAGGCAGCAATTGGATTACCTTGGGATCGTCCATTTCTTGTGGATATACAAGACCGTTACCTAGTTCGGAGATACAGTCAAGGACACACTGGATATAGTTCTGTTTTTCTTGAATAGATAGGCCCGATCCCAAAGCTTGCTCTATTAGATTATTGAACATCATGACTAATTTGTCAATATTGCCGCCTTGAGCATCCGGCCCGTTCTCAAACTGACCTTGAATGATATACCCGATTGACCGTGTAAGACTGCGGCGTGTAAAATCGGAGCTTTGCTTGTCAGGAGACATGATACTATGCAAAAATGAGGTGAAGTTGTCCAAATAGGGATACAGTTCTTTTCTACAAACTGAGCAAAGTGTCGAAATGGTCTTAACTAGCATGCTCTCGACTTTAGTAAAGGCGTTTGCTCCCCCAGTAGAAAATGCACATTTTTCAAGACCTTGGACTAAAATCTCAATAGTACCACCAATTTGCTCGGGATTCTCCTTATAAAAGCCGGACAAAGAGCTCATCAAAGTTGTACTCGACCTCACAAAGTCAATTGACAGAGGTCCACTATTATCCAAACCTGTCCTTAATAGGGTTTGGACATTTGCAACTAAGAACTTAGCTGCTTCTAAGACGTCTAGGACCCAGAGACTCTCTGGAATATTGATGTCCTTTAATAACTTTTCCAACAGATATGACATTGTTTCAATATTGAAAAGCTCAGTTTCACTTGCGATTTCAGTAGATCCGACACCAGCAATAAGCACATTAGTTAAGTTTTCATTGCCAAGTACTAACCATAGGGATTGAGTTAAATCAGCAACCGCATTACGAAAATCTTCGAACTCATTGAGTACAGTTTTATCTTCTCCCATTTCAAGGAATAACTTCTTGTTAGAAAGAGATATCTTAGGAACATAAATATTAATCACTTGTTGAAAAATCTCAATTGACAACTGTTGAGAGTTCGGTTTCAATGATTCAAGGGCCAAATTAGAGTAACCTTCAGCTAGGTCCAACCAAAAATCAACCATTTTTAGTGAAAAGGATTCCTGAGAAACAGGGTGCAAAGGAAAGTTTGTCAATTGTAACAAAACCTTTATGTATTCTTGTGTATTATCAGATGCAGCCTGATCTTGTGTTTGAATTGTTGTAAATAATTTGTTGCATAGGTCCAAAGTATTGATTTGCAAGAAATCGCATACACAAATGGATAAATCCTTCAATTCTGAGTACATCTCATTTGTTACCAAATAGTTCATATATGCCAACATCCATTGATATTGGGACTTGTCAGCGTTAGTGTCTCCATGAGAAACACCTAAAAAAATTGTTTCCAATCTGCTACGTAGTTCGAAATTCATAAGTAGAGGGTCATTCGAGAAAATATGCGAAAAGATTGATATTACTTTTTCAGCACTACCATATTGTTCATTTTCATTAGATTGAAGCATGACTTTTAGTAATGATTCAAGCAGTTCGCTCAAATCCATCCTGCCCTGGGGTGAAACTTGCCTGCTAATAGAAATATAGTTTATCCAAGCATTGATACAGTTAAATAGGTTGTCATGCAATTGTGTAGCGTCTAAGTTTGATAGGTTAAAGATAATTAAAGCCATGGTTGAGATGTATAAGTGTTCATGAACGACACCATGGATAGAATTCATTGCATGTTTTTGAGTTTGGAATTTAGTCAAGTCCTCGACCAGAATTTCAGTAAATAGCAAGGACAATTGGTTCCTCACTGGAGATGAGCTAATAAATTCAATTAGCTGATTATATGGTACTTCAGAGTTGATAGTGTCTAAAATAATCTTGTCGGATTCAGAGTTGTTATTTGTGCCATACCAGTGAGATTTCTGATCGGTGCTCATCTGACTGCTAGCAATTGACAAATTAATCAGTGTGTTTAGTGGGTTATTCCAACTAGCAATAAAATCGTTCTCTGATGGGTTATTATTATTGATACTCACAAATAGTATTGAAAGATTGGACATTAGTTTCTTAATTACAATAGAATATGATGATAATGCTGAGGGATCATTGACTACATTTTCAAAGTATTGAACTAAGAAAGCTAAATTCAACCTAAATAAAGTGAACCCAAACTCTTCTTTCTTTAGATCATCATGATGCATGTTAATCTGTACAGCTAACGTGAGCGCACCAAAGTACTTGACATTGGTGGAATATGGCCCTGACAATAAGGCACTACCCAGGATCAACCCATCACCTGATTTCTGTATTCCTTGCAACACTTGTTGGATCTCGTTAAGATCTCTATTGGGTTTTGGAGAATACAACTCCTCAATGAGATTGACTACTTCTTCCACAGAACTCATCGAGCCTCTATATTTCCAGATATATTGTATAATAGCCTTTTTGTATTAATGACACCCAGCAAAATATGATTATAAGATATTCAGAAGTGGCTGTGATAAATAACGCTAACGAAAGAGCAATGACAGTATTGTCAAATGAGAATTCAATCAACACAATATTAATCGGAATAATGTCTACAGAACAACAATCATAAGCAATTTAATTGGGTGCGTTTTGACACATTTCTCACCAATTTCTCGATGGCCATCGCAAAGAGCATCTCAAGGTGCAAAATCTCGCGCTACTTTTATGTTTTTTCAGACATAAATTACGAAATGTCACATGACTAAAATAGTCACTGCAACATTTCTTAAAGAAGGCTCTTGTTGTTTGATACAGTATGTTGTGGGTCTACGTGCTAAATAGAATAATTGCTACACACATTTGTTACCGCTGTGCAAATACGTCTTGTATTAAAGTTTATTCTTTGATCATTATGGGAAAATTTTTGGTATTCTTCTGTAAGTTTTGAATAAAGTTACCAAACATTAAATTTCGAGTACTTCATAATTGGGTGGAGTGGGCGTAAAAAGCAATGTGTAATGCATTTCATATTCAAAGAAAAGCCACTTCCAAATCCAATAAAAATATACTATATCGTTTTTCTGGCCAACGGAATACTGCAAGACAATGAAAATTAATAAGGACTAAAAAAATTGCTATGCCTTTGCCTGGTAACCAACCAACAGAAAGATTGCTTGTTGTAAGAACAAGCGCTTGGTTTGATGGTATTGTATTTCTTAAAATAATGAAATAAATACATTACAGATCAGATAACTTCTAATCATGTGATCGCTATGTTTGCCATATTTGATACGAAATGGTACTCCTGTTTCATGCCTATGAACGACAAAGTAAAATCGGCACTTCTTGCCACTTCGAAACGTATAATGGCCAACAAGAGTAATAGCCCATTTACATTGAAGGGCATTGTAATTGTGCTCCATCGAAAAGTTTAATTACTTGAATATATTGTGCAAGAATTTATTTAATTGTGTGTCACTTATAACAGTAATTAGCAATTGAGTGAGGATCAGTTATAAGTTAGGTGATAACGAAAAGAAACTTTTGATAATATAAAGGGTTTGTGTTTTCGTATTTCTCCACTTTTGTCAAAAACAACATTTAAATAGTTTATTACACAATGTCTGGAGGTGCTGCTGCTGCTTCTGCTGCTGGTTATGATAGACATATTACAATTTTCTCACCGGAAGGTCGTCTATACCAAGTTGAATATGCTTTCAAGGCTACAAATCAGACAAACTTGAACTCGCTAGCAGTTAGAGGAAAAAACTGCAGTGTTATAATCAATCAAAAGAAAGTACCGGACAAATTGCTAGACCCTTCCACAGTGTCATACATTTTCAAGATATCGAAAACAATTGGTATGGTCGCCAACGGCCCTATTCCAGATGCTAGAAACGCAGCCGCAAGGGCCAAGGGTGAAGCAGCTGAGTTTCGTTACAAATATGGTTACGACATGCCTTGCGATGTTTTAGCTAAGAGAATGGCTAACCTTTCACAGATATACACACAAAGAGCATATATGAGACCCCTAGGAGTCATATTAACTTTTATCTCTGTTGACGAAGAATTAGGCCCTTCCATCTACAAGTGTGATCCAGCTGGTTATTATGTTGGTTACAAAGCTACTGCTACTGGTCCAAAACAACAGGAGCTAACTACAAGTCTAGAGAACTACTACAAGAAAAAAAATGTTGGCTCTCACTTGGATATGGAAGAATGGGAGAAAGTCGTTGAATTCGGAATTACACAGATGATTGATTCCCTAGGAACCGAATTTTCCAAAAAGGACCTAGAGATTGGTGTTGCTACCGAGAACAAATTCATCATATTGACTCCAGATGAGATCGAAGAAAGATTAGTCGCCATTGCAGAACAAGATTGAGAATTGCAATACTAGAATATATAGTTTATAGTCACCTTCATAATAAGATGTTATGTATTACGCAATCCCAAGTTTCATTAGCAACGTAACTCTCAAAATAGCAAAATTCTGTATAGTTCCCATGAACCGTTTTTCCTTATCGCTTTTCTTTCTTCGGTTGCAGTGAGATTTGAATATTGATTGATCGTTAATCTTTAACAACAATAATATATAAATATACTTTATATAGTTTATAAACATGATTATTTCATGACGTGCATATTTTTCATTTAACCATTATGGAAAGGGTTATAATGCATCTTTTCTTTATGGCATCTAGAAAACGTATGGAATGAACAAATATGGACAATGCTTGCAGTATTCAACCCAGTCCTTGCCGTACTTCTTCTCACACTTAGCTTGATCTCTTAGAGCTCTGTGAATCAATACAACAAAGAAGAAAATTGGGAAGAACCATGGGAAGAAAGAGTTAAAACCACAAGACATAGCCCAGATCAAAGATTGGGTCCAGTCAGCAGTATAATGAATCTTTCTGGCATATCTGTACCAACCGTCAATTAGCAAATATGATCCATTGGAAGTGACCATGTACTTTGGATCCTTTAACACTTGGTATGGCAAAAATGGGAAGGTCTTTCTGACAGTCTTATCGCCAGACATTTGTTTTCTGAAGGAGTTCTTTTGACCATTGGTGGTGTCAAAGAAATAGTAAGCTGTTAGAAGGACCACGTATAAAGATAGGTTGTATTGCCATGACCAGTTATATTCAGATGGATTATGGTAGTATAAGTACAAAGTACAGTGGCAGTATGTGTATGGAACACCTGCGATATTCCAGAAAATTAACATAAACCCGAATTTTTCGTAAGCCATATCCCAAGTTGGCACGATTAATTCTTCACCCTTAGCACAAGCGTTAGCGTACAGCCAGTGGGCTAACATGACGACACCTAATTGAGGGGTGACATAGCCATATGTTTCATATTGCTTGAAACAAGCACCTAAAGTGATAAAATATAGAGTAAACCATGGTAGTCTAACTTCGAAGAACATCTTCAAGTCAAGGATACCCCATCTAGGGTTCAATGGAGCTCCCATAAAGAAATCATAAAGATGGTTACCAGTCATTCTATGGTAGTCATGGGTAACAAATAGAGTCCAGATGTAAAGACCAATGGAAAAGGCAAAGCCAGATGCAATGGCACAAGTCATTATTCTTCCAAATCTGTCGATAATGGTGTATAACTTAAATACACCAGTAACATGTAGCAAAACAACTAATGCAGTAGAGGTATATAATGTCCACATAGCATTACAGTAGTAAGGTAGTTGCTTGTTCTTCAAGTGGGTCAATGGTTGACCTTTGGTCCAAACACCTGGCAGAGTGTAATAGAAGAAGATTTGGAAAGCCCAAAAAGTAAAGAAGATAACGAGATCATACTTTTCTGGGATAGCATTGTCACAGAATATATGGTAAAGTTTGCCGATGAATTGGGCCCAAGTTTCGTTCTGAGCTGGTAACGCAATTCTACCACCATAAAATTCAGCACATATCCACATGTAATACATTAACAATGGGAAGCCAATTAGCATACCCAGCACACCTGCTGTGCCACCAAATTCATATTCGATTTCCTCAGGTTTCAAGTACTTACCTTGTGGAAGAAATCCGGTCGATTGAGTCTTCTTCTCTTCTTTCGATCCGCTCATTGTTGATCTCAAAAAAAGTGTCTGTCTTGGTACAAGTCCGCTTTTGATGAATTGACCCAATAATAAATACAAGGATGTTACAATAATGCAAATTAAGTTCAATAGTGGGGTTTATATAAGTATTAAACCTATCACATTGTCAAGACAAACTACATTGTATATACGTTTATGTTTATCACTGGAGAAGAAAAAAATTGCTAAACGAGCGACCTTCCTCGGATACAAAAAAATTCCTTGAACTAATGAAAAATGTAAACACTTTCCCACGTCATTTTCATCAATTTGTCAACATGAATTCAATTGATTGTTACCTTTACTCCAAGTATTAATAACCTCTCAATCTTAATGCTAGGATTTCCTCCGTGGGGAGAACAAGGGACCTCCTATTGTCACTTTCTCGTGACACATAGTAATACTTTACAAATCTAGCTTTCAATCTTCGGATATATCGATTGATCACGATGATATATATATAGTTATACTACGGGATTACATTCAACGCATACGCCGAAATTTAATTGTAATGACTAGTGTAATTCTTGACTTACAGAACAACAAAATCTATACCCCACCGATTATTGTGTTGGTAATGTCTTCATTGTGTAGTTATCTTACTCGATCGCAAACTCTTCTATCATTTAATTACATCATGTGGTCATAATAGATTTTTTTTTATTCTTTTAGTCTGATATGTTTGTCATAATATATTATTATAGATTGCTTTTATCCCCATAAACTTTTAGTTATCAAGTTGAATATGGTAAGTCACTCTGGTGCGTTGACTTTTGAATCACCTACTAAGTAAAACATTATAAGCCCGTAGATTCCTAGGTTTATTTTTTGACCGAGAATAGTTCTTCAAAAGCTTTAGCGATAATTCGGGTGAGTTGACTTAAGTTATGGATCAACCGCTTGGAAAAGCTCAACTGCTATCTAAGGTAGCGAAGAGGATACAGGCACACAGGCACCTTGGGGAGTCTTAACTAAGCCAACACTAGAATCTAATTCGTTGGGGTACCTGGTCTAATGCTTGGAAGTATCGATCGCCAAGAAGAGAATAATACTCAGACTCGCCAGCATCCCTTCAAATACCTCAAAAATCTCTCTGTGTGTTTTCACTTCGGCCCTAGTCGTCCTAGGGGAACAGTGTTTTAGCAGCAGGCGCTAAAGTTACCAAGTTAGGGAAATGGGGTGTCTGTGCGGGAATTTTTCTGGACCCGCATTCTCCTTCTCGGCTATCACACTATCTTGTTGTACTCCTTTGCTGTCTGTTGCTCAGTTAGCGGAGTTTGAGCGGAGATAACCGGGGCGATATGCTGTATGTCTCTATGTACTGAAAAGAGAAGGAAGGGGAAGTGAGCAGAGACTAAGCATGTAATGATGCGCGGTTTTCCTCTCTGTACTATATTTAGGCTCTTGAGTAATTACAGGCGGGGGTGATCTTTTGTTGATTGCTAGGTTGCACATCTGTTGGCCCTGCTAGATCTCTAGGCGCTACCACGGTGACCCATGAACAGGTGAACATGAATATACATCGAGAAAGAAAGGGCGTAGTGAGTGAACGGCGGCAATTTATTTCCGTTCCACCCGCCCCCCCTTTTTTTTGTCTCTAAATTGTTTGTTTTTGTGTCAGGGGGAGTTTGGCGGCTAAACTAAAATGTATAAATAGCGCATGGAAAAACTGGTTTCTGGGTTGATATTTGTTCTTTCTTTCCCGTGTCTCCCAAAATCAGGACTCTTGCAGTGGTGTGCCTACCTTCGTTATTTCTTTGGTTTTTTTGTCGTTGCTTTTTCTGTTTGCGTTTAAAGTGCAATAGTGATTGGTTTTTATCTTTAGATTTTATTTTTTATGTCCTTATCACTAGGTCTCATTTTCATATAGCAATATTTTTGCTGTTTTTTTTTACTCCAGGCTTTTTACTAGTGCTATTAGATTTACTACTCATACTGTTGGGAATACTAATGCTAGTATAAGGTCATACCAGAACTTGGTCTCCGCTACAGGTTATAGGATCTACAAAAAAAATTGTAAAAGAAACAGATCAATTACAACTTCAAAGAAAGCAGGTCTGTTTGCTGTTTTTCTGTGATTTTTTTTTTTCTATTTTATACTGTTTTTATTGTCAATTGGAAGATGCAACAGAATTTTAACTATCATCGGGTATGATAAAATCAATTTGAAAAATATATATATATGGTGAAACTATGATAAAAATAATGCCACAAGCATTATCTAGGTGGCTGGGTGCCGGTAATCTGAGTTTGGATATATATATGCGTTTGATGAAGGCACAATGGTGGGGGTCCGATTTTAAAGATATTTTCCTTTTTTAGTTTTGTTATTATTTTTTGATATAAGCCGAATAATCATCTGAATCTAAAATTGAAATGAAAGACTTCGTTAGTTCTTTTCCTTTTTCAAGTGGGTATCTTTACACTACTGAGATGAAAGCAATAATTGTTGATTGTACCCATACAGAAGAAAACTTAGAAAAAATGAAATACTAGTACATTAAGAAAAAAACAGCAGAAAAAAAAAAAGAAAAGCTGAAGCATTATTATACATCGTAACAAACATTTCCTCATAGATCTAATCTTTTACTTCAGCAATTTCTAGTCTCTGCAACAAATTACACTAAAAAAATTACAAATCTTGCACGAGTATCATAACGATGCAGTGTCAAGGTCTGAGCATACTGAGGTTATTTTGTTGGCTTGTATTATCAGTTTCTTTTCTTTCTTCCTTTTTTGTTTTTTTTTTGTATTTCTTTTGGAGTTGTCCGTTTCCCGCAACCAGACAAAGACCCCAGTATTTGTAGACTCATTCCACGGAGCAAAATGTGCTATAAGGATTATTTCTCTGTGCTTCATTTTCTACCTCGTAGATTAGGTTACGTTCAAATTTTAAGTGGCAAAACCATATCCTGATCGTCAGTACTACACCTGAGTTGTCCCGATGAGCCTCCTATTCCGTGGAAAGATGGCTTTTCCTATTGATCTAAGTGGATAAGCAGGTATTGCGTTGATCATTATAATTGTGGGTAAAACTAGGTATTAGGTCCTTCTAATAGTCATCTTTATTGTTGTAAAAATTATTTCGATGGCGTATTCATAGAATCCGAACATATATACCAACCAAATGGATTTTAAAGGAAAAAGCAAATACATTAAGGTCTGTTGTAGGAAAAGACCATATTGATTTATCTATTTAGTTGAGTAACAGAAATCACATATAGTTTTAAATTTTTGGTAATCAAAGACACTTGAAACTATAAAACATTTGGTTGAAGAAGAAGTATTAACTTTGCTTGGAGAAAAGCGTGCCCACACTTGCTTGGTTTTCAGGATAATAACAAGCATAGAGGCGCTGTTATTACTTAAACAATTTTTAAGTAACACATTCAAACTTCCATTACTTCGTACCCCATATCGTATTGCCATTGTGATATGGAATTAGTGTTTTATTCTGCCTTTTTTTTTAGAATATATTGGTAAAGTCATTCTTTAGCTACGTTATTGAGAGAATATGCAAACATTAGAAACTACATCAAAATCAAATCCAGGGGAAGTCAAAGCACAGAAGCCTAGTACAAGAAGAACAAAAGTTGGAAAAGCTTGTGATAGCTGTAGAAGGAGGAAAATAAAATGTAATGGGCTAAAACCTTGTCCATCTTGTACAATCTATGGCTGTGAATGTACATATACTGATGCAAAATCGACAAAAAATCTCAAATCAAATGATGCAGGTAAATCAAAACCAACAGGGAGAGTATCAAAGAATAAAGAAACTACTAGAGTCGACAAAGATATTAGGAAATTAGAGCAGCAGTATGTCCCTATTAATGCTAATATTCATGTTGGTCCCAGGTTCCCCTCCGAGAATATATTGAATGGATATCCACAATGTGGAGCACCACAGAACAATGTTGTGGGTAATCCACTAGCGGTTAATACTCAATGCCATAGAGGTCTTTCTGAAACTCCTATGTCCTCAACATTCAAAGAATCTAACTTAAGAGATGATCGGCTACTACAGTCATCAGATACAGATGATATGAGGAATGGTGACTCGGAAGAAAGGGACTTGAAAGGGAGTGACAGCGAGAATGTCAAAAGTAAAGACAATAAAAGTGATCCTTTGATTATATACAAAGATGATACACATATTGAAAGCACGGTTAATAAACTAACACAGGCAGTTAATGAACTCAAATCACTTCAAAATGCACCCAGTTCGATAAAATCATCCATTGACGCCATTGAGTTACAACTTAGAAACATTTTAGACAACTGGAAACCAGAGGTAGATTTCGAGAAAGCAAAGATTAATGAAAGTGCCACCACTAAGTCACTTGAAACAAACTTGCTGAGGAATAAATACACTAATCACGTTCATTTAACAAGATTTAGGATATGGATAGATTATAAAAATGCGAACAAAAACAATCATTTTATGGGAGAGTGTGGATTTAGTCTTGCAGAATCTTTTTTTGCTTCTAATCAGCCATTGGTCGATGAATTGTTTGGGTTGTATTCCCAGGTAGAGGCCTTTTCTTTGCAAGGTCTTGGTTACTGTGTTCACCTTTATGAGCCATATATGAAAACTGAGGAAGCGATAAAACTGATGAAAGAGACCTTATATATTATACTACGGTTTATTGATATATGTGTTCACCATATCAATGAAGAGTCGATATCGATTGCCAACCCGTTAGAAACATATTTACGAAAAAAACATCTAATGCCTATGACTCCTACACCAAGGTCGTCCTATGGAAGTCCACAAAGTGCTAGTACAAAGAGCTTGGTAAGTAAGATAATAGAGAGAATACCGCAACCGTTTATTGAGAGTGTAACTAATGTGTCGAGTCTTCAACTATTAGATCTTCGAGATGACGAGTCAAAAATGTTTGGAACATTGCTGAACATGTGTAAGTCTATAAGGCGAAAATTTGACTCTGTTATGAGCGATTACGATTCCATTGTCACAGAAAAATCCGAAGGCGAACAAAATGATGGTAAAGTAACTGTAGCTGAGTTCACATCTTTGTGTGAAGCGGAAGAAATGCTCTTAGCATTATGCTATAACTATTATAATCTGACGTTATACAGTTTCTTTGAATTTGGGACTAATATTGAATACATGGAACATCTGTTGCTTCTTCTTGAAGAACAGCTTGCTCTCGACGAATACTATGGTTTTGAAAAGGTCTTGAATGTAGCTGTTGCAAATGCTAAAAAAATGGGTTTCCACCGTTGGGAGTTTTACGTCGGCTATGAAGAGTCGACTGCTGAAAAGAGGCGGCTACTATGGTGGAAGTTATACAATTATGAAAAAGCCAGTACTATGAAGAAGGGTTTTTTTTCTGTGATTGATGATGCTACTGTCAACTGTTTATTACCTAAGATTTTTAGAAACTTTGGCTATCTGGATAGGGTGGAGTTTCTAGAAAATATTCAAAAGCCAATGGATCTTAGTGTGTTTTCCGATGTTCCAATTTCTGTCCTTTGTAAATACGGTGAGTTGGCCCTTACAATAGTTACCAGTGAGTTTCATGAAAAATTTTTATATGCTGATAGATACACTTCTATTCGAAATTCCGCGAAACCGCCGACATTAAAAAACCAATTAATTAAGGAAATTGTGGATGGTATAGCTTATACAGAGACATCATATGAGGCAATCAGAAAGCAAACTGCAAAACTATGGGATATTGCATTAGGTAAGGTGACCAAAGATAAAATCAATAAAGAAGATACAGCAGCAGCTAGCAAATTTACTTTGAGTTATGAATATCACAGATTCAGGCTAATCAATATGGCAGACAATTTAATTGCTAGACTAATGGTGAAACCAAAATCAGATTGGCTAATATCAGTCATGAAGGGGCATCTTAACAGACTATATGAGCACTGGAAAGTAATGAATGAAATTATCCTAAGTATGGACAACGATTATTCAATTGCAACAACGTTCGAATATTATGCACCATCATGTCTGTGTTTAGCTACGCAGACTTTCCTTATTGTGAGGAATATGGAAATGGATGATGTCAAGATGATGGTTGCAGTATATAAAAGATTTCTTAACCTAGGAATGTTTTTGCAGAGTGCCAAAGTATGCAGCCTTGCCGATAGTCATACATTCAGAGATTTTTCTAGATCTTTTTCCTTTATTACGATAATTTCAAGATTGATGATAATCGAATTTATGCAAATTAAAGAATTGACGAAGGTAGAGTTTATTGAGAAGTTTTCTGAAGTATGCCCTGACCTTGCAGATCTACCTCCGATGCTTCTAGATCCAAACTCTTGCTTATATTTTTCATTGTTACAGCAGATTAAGAAATCTGGTTTTACGTTGTCATTCAAAAAAATTCTTGAAGACGCTAGAATGATGGACTTCAATTACGACCGCAATTTGGACTCAGAGGCCATTAAAAAGTGCAATGGTGAATTTAGCAAGTCAATGCCTTCCTGTACCAATGTCTCAGATACCACCACCGCTGTTTCTGACAATAGTGCTAAGAAGAAAGCTTCAATGGGGTCGGCGAGGGTAAATTCAACTGATACACTAACTGCATCTCCCTTATCGGGCTTAAGGAATCAAACGCAGTTGGATTCTAAAGACAGTGTTCCATCTCTCGAGGCTTATACACCAATTGATTCTGTCTCTGACGTGCCCACTGGGGAGATCAACGTTCCATTCCCTCCTGTTTATAATCAAAATGGATTGGATCAGCAAACCACTTATAATTTGGGAACTTTAGATGAGTTTGTTAACAAGGGAGATTTGAATGAACTCTATAATAGCCTATGGGGTGACCTATTTTCTGATGTTTACTTGTGATGCTATTAATTTAGACAGTGTGCATAGCCTGTATAATTTTATATTTAATCTGAAAAATCATTTTTTAGTGGTTATGTTGCATAATTTTACATGAGACTTAGACTACCTCAAATTAGCGATAACACTACAATATCTCTCATTAAAAAATTGTAGTTTAATATATGATGATTATTAAAACGTATTGTACAAATTATAACTTATAAAAGAAAAACCCTTCGATTCTGAATGAAGATTCTAACAGCAAAACTGTTTGGGTTTATTCAATATTAAGGATACCCATTATCCTTTTTCCGTGAGGAGTGTTTCTAATATTACCAACTAGTAGTGGTGTAACCAAGTCAACCAATTTCTTATACATATAAGGATTTGTGTCGCGACTAATATCCAATGCAGTCTGTAGCACATAGTTACCGAAGCTATCGTTTAACAGAGCTTGAACCTCAGCACTACCTTCGTTGATCAGTTCATTTATTATAGTTTCTGATACTACAGGAGTTCTTAATACCTTCTCAACAACGTTGGATCCAAACTTATGTACCGAAAGTTCGGTAAATCTAGGTTTCAATTGATTGACTATCTTGTAAGTGTAGTCATAATCATTTCTCTCCGTTTCTTTGGAGATAATATATTGAACCACATAATTACCAAAAGGATCAAAGGTTAGCATGTCGATATATTTCAGTAGCTTTTCACAGAGGTCTTTAAATTGAGTCTTGGTTCCGTGATCCAAACAACGCTGTAATACACAGCACCCATGTCTATGAGTGGCTATTTCACCACATTCATTGCCAGCAGCGTCGAAGATAAACTGTGAATCTTCTGGATTCAACTTCTGCAAACATTTTTGAATTACATGATTACCATTTAAGTCCTTACTTAAAATAACAGTATCGGGTTGCAAGGATTTAACGACAATTTCGGCTTCCTCTTTGGTGCTTATACATTCGATGAGCTTTTGAAGTGCTCTAGTACCATGTGGATCCTTCGAAATTTCAACCATTTTTGGAGCAGCTATTTTGGCAAGTTCGACACGTTGGTCGTCTGTAACTCTTTCAAGAAGCTTCTGAATCAAATAATTACCAAAAGAATCAGTCATTAATTCCACAGTGTATTCTTTGGTCTCTTCGAAAATAGCATCCGATGCTTTTTTACCAAGGACATCAAGTTGTTTTTGCAAAAACCTGCAGCCATGTTGGTCCTTGCATAACGAATAAATGTTTCCAATAAATTGGTCTAATGTCGCATCAGCGTATTGAGAGTTATCCATTTTTCTTTGTCTGTCTTCATGGTTGTAATAATTGTTGTTTCTTCTACCTCTATGTCTGTTATTGTAATGGCCTTTGTCGTGCTTGTCGTGCATGCCATCCTTTGATCTTGGATATTGAGATTGAGGGCCCTGATTCATCCCTGCTGAGTGAGGCATCATGCCATTAAATGCTGGGTTACCATACATCCATGGTGGGGGAGTTCCATTTTGCTGGTGTTGCATGACAGGAAACCCTTGTGGAATCATGGCAACATTCTCATCCTTTTTTCCTTCTCCCGATTCAGGACGCATACCTTTCATAAACTCAGGCATTGGGCCTATTTGAATAGGTGAGTGGGTCATAGGAATTGGGGAATGTGGATGCATAGGAGGAGCTGGGCCTCCTAAAGTTGGTGAAAATGACTGGAATGGAGCGCCGAAATCGCCAAATGCACCTGGGAACGGCGATCTTACACCATAGCCTGAATGAGGTATCTGGTGTGGACCAACCCCTGGAACGGGACTGCCTTGAAATGGAGGTCCTCCATATGGATATGCGGCTGTGTAGTTCACTGGGACGTTTTGAATATCTGCAGTGGCATTGGTACCCTTTTCGGTGTCTTTCGTGTCTTTTCCTTCAGATAGCGTTGAATCAGCTTTATCGAAAGAAATAGATTGTGTTCTATTCTTGGCAGTTTCAAAATTCTTTTCTGGTAGGTCGTTTACAGACGTTGGAATACCGTCAGATATTGCTGAGTCACTAATAGTACTAGTAGAAATTGCATGAAATGTCTGTCTTCTAAATGCGCCAGCAGTTGGTGCTGCATCTTTTTCAGTTAGTTTTGATCCATTATCTTCTGGAACAGCACCTGTGTTGCCTGCGACATCAATAGCAGCTGAGGCTTGTAGGTTTGATGAGTTCCACAACTGATCATTACTTGGAACAAATGGATCATTTATACCAGTGCTGTTTTCTCCATCTGGGACCACTCCAAGAGGTGGGAATGAAGCACCGAGAGGCGGAAACATTGAAGCATCATTGGAGTTATTGAACACAGTTGGAATTCTTCCATTGCCACTGGGATTGGGCATATTTTCTTGGAATTCTGGTGGATGGAAAAACCCCTGTGGATGTGGCATGTGCATCATTTGCGAATAGGGCATAAAACCGTACATTTGTGGTGGTGGGAACATGTGTGATGGAGAGGTAGATTGCATGGCCGTTGGTGCATGCTGAGTTGGTTGATCACCCGTAGCTGGTGGTTCTGGTGATTCAACATCATCCATATGTAGTTGCTCTAGAGCTGAGTTTACAGTTTCTGCAACAACTTTGTCATCAATTTTTTCTTGATTCTGAGTCTTATCTGTCATGATTTAAAATACAAGGATAGGTGCAAATTAGGTAAATTGATTATAATGTTATGTTGGTAATGAAATGCAATTAATATGAGTTTGGATCAGTAACACTTTCTAATCTTTCTGTATTCTAATGTACAATGAATATGTTTTTCCAAGGAGAGTGTTGATTCGATAAAACAAGTAGCCTTAGAACTTGAAATGAAAATAATAAAAACGGAATGGTTCTTGAAAAGTAGATCTGGCTTCAAAAATAAAAGTACAACTTAGAATAGTTCAACTGTTAATCAATAATTTACAATAATGGAACTGAAAACAAATAATGTACAAAAAAAAGTTTAACGGGAGCAGCAGTTTAATGAAAAAAGCTTTCTTAGAACACTAACTAGTTGTTTTGTGTATGATTACGTCAGAGTGTTTAAATTATGCTTCTTACCTCCTAATATCTCTTCTCGAAGTCAATTTATAGTTGAAGGATAATAATATTTCCCTAAAGTCCTGGTCGTTCTTCTTTACTTACTGTTTGATCTCTATGTCTCCAGAACAGAAATAGTATGGTAAATCAAGTAGCTGACCGCTGCCAGTGCTTTACATTGTAACCACAGCGGCATTATTCAGGAAGAGCGGCCACTAAGCTGGGGGGGTCCTGGATTCTGATCCCAAGAGAGGCTAGCAAGACAATAGCTCATCGACTCGGTTTGGGTTACTCTGATGGAACTTCCCTCGCTGCGCGCTGTAACTTCTGACTTCCTGCGAAAAGAAAAATTTGCAGCTCGTATGATGTGATCTGAGACTTAACTAGTATAATGGAGAACCATACTTGACAGGCCCTTGGTTGGGTGGAATTTTGACGGATCTTATACAGGACGATCTGATATGATGGTTAATATGTTTATAAAATAAATATATTTTTTATTATTATTAAAAGTGTGTGCATGTTTAAAAAAATAAAATAATATTACTGTGCTTCAAAAATTATAATATGGTAATGATAAAAAAGAATAAAATAAATGTGCTTGCTTCTATATTAATAACGATTCTACACTGACGTTGTCAAGGTAAACAAAACGAGAGATTAAGGATTTCCCAAAAAAAGGATGATCTGCTGCTAATAACCATGGTTGTGAGTTAAACAAAACCTGCCAACAGGTGAGTTGTATCAATCGATTGAGATAGAAAAGAATCGCCTAATTAAGAAAAATTAATAAAAGGTATTGTGTGTGTGTGTTTTAAGAATTATTAATTTCAATTAATGAAGTGATTTTACCCATAGCTCAAAAGTTTAGTACGGAAAAGAATTGGCAAGGGAGATTAGCTCACACGTCAATTAGCAACGAACTTTCAAAAACGATTGAAAGAAATCCATGATTTTTTTGTTTATTCAGTATTAAGGACAACGCCAAATGCGTATAAGTTCCCGGAAAAACAAAGATAGAAAAAAAATCAAAATTAGAATTAGTACAACAGAAAAGGAGAAAGAATTAAACAGAAATGAAGAAAAATCTCATTGGAAAGTTTGCCACTAACACGATTAGTTTTCCTTTTCGTGTTGAGTGGAGACTCTTTGCATAGCAGCCAAGAAATCTTCGACAGATCTGGTGGACTTCTCTTCCTTCAATGGCTTACCGTTCATTAGTCTGTCGAAAACAACGGATTCAGACATGATGTAGTAGAAACCACCCAAGACACAGAAGACACCGATAGACCAGATGTAGATCTTAACAACGGTGACAATGTCGGTCCAGTTTTGAGAGAACCAGCCGAATAGAGTGAACATGGTAGCAATGATGTCAACGGCGAACACAGCACCGGCCAATTGCCAGGATGGGATGGAAGACCAGAATGGACCAACGGCTCTGGTGACGAAAATCAACCAGTTTTCAGTCAAAGAGATTTGCAAGAAAAGAACACCGTCAATGGAACCGAAGTTTTGGATGATACCACCTCTTGGCAAGAACATGGTAGTCAAACAGATCCAGGTACCGATAGCCAACACAATACCCAAGATAATGGACATACCCCATAGTCTTGGTAGGTTCCACTTAACAGGAGTTTGAGAGAATGGAGCGTTGTCGTAAGCAATGGCCAAAGTAGCGACGTCGGCGAAAATGGCAATGAAAACAATCAACTCAATGTCCAAGGAGTGGTTCAAGATGATAATCCATAGACCCAAGAACAATTCCAAGTGAAGAGACAAAGCGATACGGTAGACAACGTAAGAGTACATTCTGTGGAAAATTTGTCTGGAGGTCTTCAAAGCATCGATGATAGCAGACAAACCTGGGGCCAAGAAAACAATATCAGCAGCGGATCTAGCAGCATCAGAAGCACCTTCGACAGCGATACCAGTGTCAGCCTTCTTCAAAGATGGGGCATCGTTAACACCGTCACCAGTCATAGCAACCAAGTAACCTCTGTTTTGCAAAATTTCGACGACCTTGTACTTGTGTTGTGGGAAAACTTCAGCGAAACCATCGGCGTTTTCAACAAAGTCAGCCAATTCAGAACCTGGCATGTCACCACCACCACCTAGACCTAGTCTTTCAGCGTTGTAAATGTTGGTACCTAGACCCAATTGTCTACAGGTTTCCTTAGCGATACCGACGGCATCACCAGTTAACATCTTAACTCTCAAACCTAGTCTTCTAGCTTCGTTAACAGTTTCAGCAGTGTCATCTCTTGGTGGATCCATACATGGCATAACACCCAAGATTTCCCAGTGACCTTCACCTCTCTTTCTGGCGACACCAAGGGCTCTGAAACCTCTGGAAGCCAATTCAGCGACCTTGTTTTCGTAGTTTTCGTGGACATCTTCTGGGATTGGGTGGTCTTCTTCGACAGTCTTTAGGACGAACAATGGAGCACCCTTAACACAGACGATTCTTTCACCTTCTGGGGATTCAACAACAGCGGTAACCTTCTTGGAGACAGGGTCGAATGGGTGGAACTCAATGACCTTGTACTTGGTCAAAGCGTCCTTAGCCTTTGGATAGTTGATCAAGGACTTCAAGAAAGCCTTGTCGATAGCATCTAGACCCTTCTTCTTTCTGGAAGCAGCCAAACAAGCGGTCAACATCAAGTCATCTGCAGAGACACCTTCGACAGTGTATGGTTCGTGCAAAGAAAGCTTGTTCTTGGTCAAAGTACCGGTCTTGTCGGAACACAAGATTTCGACACCAGCCAAGGATTCAATAGCGGACAACTTTTGGACGATGGCTTGCTTCTTAGCCAAGTAAGCAGCACCGACAGCCATGGTGGTGGTAACGACAGCTGGCAAACCGACTGGGACACCGATAATGGTAATACCTAGAGTAAATCTCAAGATCTTAACGATGTTGTCAGTTCTGTAGAAACAAGCAGCCCAGACACCCAACAAGGTGACAATGACCAAAACCAATAGCAAGATACCGATACCGTTCAAGACTTCAGTGAAGTGACCTTGACCACCGGAGGCCTTGTTGACCAAAGCGGCGGCTCTACCGACGAAGGTGTTGTCACCGGTAGCGGTAACGACCATGAAGGCTTCACCTCTCTTGACAGTGGAGGAAGAGAAAGTTTGGTCACCGTAACCCTTGTCAACAGCCAGGGATTCACCAGTGATAGCGGATTGATCGACTTGTAGGAAACAGTTTTCAGTGACTAGACGACCATCGGCTGGGATGATGGTACCGTCTTCCAATTGCAAGATATCACCAGGGACAACCTCGTTAGCTGGGACTTCGACCAATTGACCATCTCTGATGACAACGGCGACGTTAGCCAAGGTTTTCTTTAGTTCGTCGACGATGGAACCGGCTTGGAATTCTTGGATGAAACCGACACA
Organism: Nakaseomyces glabratus; assembly: GCF_010111755.1. Classification (NCBI taxonomy): domain Eukaryota; kingdom Fungi; phylum Ascomycota; class Saccharomycetes; order Saccharomycetales; family Saccharomycetaceae; genus Nakaseomyces; species Nakaseomyces glabratus. The sequence continues at coordinate 71,954 of NC_088951.1, forward strand.
GGCGTTCAACATTAGCAGACCACAGATAACACCGAAATCGACCCAGTCAGACAGACCGGCGGCCAAGATAGCGGCGGCTTCCATAACGAATTGGATAGGACCAACGAAGAACATGACGAACTTGACGATCATGGACTCTCTTTCGTCGGCCATTTGGTTCAGACCGTACTTCTTACGTCTGTGAGCGACCTCGTCGGAGGTCAAACCGTAGGATGGGTCGGTTTGCAAGTACTCCTCTGGGACGACACGGGCGGAGCCAGTGTGGTGGCCCTCGTCCTCGCTGTCGTCGTCGTCGCCCATACCGTGGTGGGATTGCAACTCCTCGATCAAGGCGTCGATGTCGTCATCCTCGGACATCTCCTCGTCTTCGTAGACGTCCTGAGGTGGCTTCTCGTTGTTGGATTCAACGTCGGACATTTAGTATATAGTAGTTGGTGTGTGTATATCCGTTTAGTTAGTGTCTTGCGAGAAGGGAAAAATATTCTTGTCCCACTGCCAGCAAGGTACCCTCCTTTTATAGTTGAAATTTGGGTGGATGGGTAGTTCCAGTTTGCAATTGCAATTACAACAGTTACAAGCTTACAACTACAACAACTACAGCAACTACAGCTAGGGCTATGAAAAAAAATTTTCAGATGACGTATTGTTGTTCAAAATAGCGCACTTCCTAATTCGTCAACAAACAAACAATTCCCAAACGGGAAGTTCCTTGTTTACAGCATTACAGCATTACAGCATATTGTTGTGGAAGTTGAAGTTGAAGCTTGTTGTAGTAGTAGTAGTAGTAGCAGCTTGTAGTTTGTTGTAGTTTGTTGTGTAGCAGCTTGTAGTAGTAGTTCGTTGTAGTTTGTTGTGTAGCTTGTAGCAGCTTATCCTCTGCGAGCGATTTTTGTTTGCAAAAGCCGAGCGATTTCTTATCGTTTCCTAATCGGGTCTCGTATACGTGTGCGGAGTGTTGTGTGTTGGGTGCTGGGGGTGCTGGGGGTGATGGGGGGTGTTGGGGGGTTGTGTGTTGGGGTTCTGTCGTCTGCGGAGAGGTGGGACTCGGAACGGAGCCGGAGCAGCGAGGGATTTACTCTTCTGTGCCCAGGGGTCCATGTGCTGGAGCCCTTGGAGTTCTTGTAATCTGGACTCTGTAGGAGCCTGTGGACTCTGTGGGACTCTGTGGGCTGTGGGCTGTGGGCTGTGGGCTGTGGGCTGTGGGCTGTGGAAGCTTGTGGGATTCTGCTCCCGTATTCCCGTATTCCCATTTCCCATTCTCCCGGTGTGTGGGTGTACTCTTTTTGAGCTTCTTATCTTTGTTGCTTTTTTTTCGTGCGTGTGTGGTGATACTGGTTGGAAATGGACTGGGCGTTCGCAGTGATGTGCGTGTACAGTGAGGTTCTGTGGTGTGACTCTCCTTGACGTGCAAAAGTAGGTCACTGTCACTCTCCTGGTTTCGAGGGGAGGTTCGGCTATAAAGGTGGCTCATGCCGCTGTGCATACAAGCAGTCGTAGTTGCTGGGACAACGAAAGGGTCTACCAATGCCACACAATATGAACTTCCACAGCCCCAAGTCGGTGGGTGCGTTCGTGGAGCAGGTGGGCGGCAGCGCCGAGGCGCTCGCCCGCCGGCTCTCGACGGACCTCGCCAACGGTATAGCCACAGACAAAGACGCGGAGCTTCCGCCCTTGAAAAGAAGGGACGCATACGGCAGCAACCGGCTGCCCGAGCGCGCGCCGAAGAGCTTCTGGGCGCTCGTGCGCGAGGCGTTCCAGGACAGGACCATGCTGCTGCTGACGGGTGCCGCCGTGGTGTCCTTCACGCTCGGCATCTACGAGGTGCTGACGCAGCCCCCCGAGCTCGACCCCGAGGGCAACCCGATCACGCAGGTGGACTGGATTGAGGGCCTCGCGATCATGATGGCAGTGCTCGTAGTCGTGCTCGTGTCCGCCGCCAACGACTACCAGAAGGAGCTCCAGTTCCAGCAGCTCAACAGGAAGCGCGAGGACAGGCAGGTCGTGGTGGTCCGCGACGCCGCCGAGTCCCTCATATCCATACACAACCTCCTCGTCGGCGACCTCCTGAAGCTCCAGACCGGCGACGTGGTCCCCGCTGACTGCGTCCTCGTCCGCGGCGAGTGCGAGACCGACGAGTCCGCGCTCACAGGCGAGTCAAACACCATCAAGAAGCTCCCCTTGGCAGACGCTCTCGAGTACCACAGCGCCCACGGCGGCAGGGACATCGGCGACACCAGTGCCAGCGGTGCCAGCGGCGCAGCCGACGATAGCCGCTGCCCGGACTGCATGCTCATCTCGGGCTCCCGAGTGCTCTCGGGCCTCGCCAGCGCCATCGTCACCAACGTAGGCGTCAACTCCGTGCACGGCAAGACCATGGCGTCCCTGAAGGAGGACTCGGAGGACACTCCCTTGCAGATGAGGCTCAGCCAGCTCACAGACAACATCTCGGTCTATGGCTGCGTCGCCGCCATCACCCTCTTCGTCGTGCTCTTCGCCCGCTACCTCTCCTACATCCTTCCCTCCGGCGGCAAGTACCACGACCTGCCCCCCGCCGAAAAGGGCAGCAAGTTCATGGACATCTTCATCACCGCCATCACAGTCATCGTCGTCGCCGTCCCCGAGGGCCTGCCCCTCGCAGTAACCCTCGCGCTCGCCTTCGCTACAACAAGAATGACCAAAGACGGCAACCTCGTGAGAGTGCTCAGGAGTTGTGAGACCATGGGGTCCGCAACAGCTGTGTGCTCGGACAAGACAGGTACCTTGACGGAGAACATCATGACCGTGGTCAGAGGCACCCTCGGCAGAGCCGGGTTCGACGACATCGGCGCAGACCCTTCGAAGTCAAACCTGGTCTTCAAAAAGAAGTGCTCCGACTTGCTCAGAACAGTGATCTACGACAACATCGTACTGAACTCCACAGCCTTCGAGAACAAAGACTACAAGGACCCCAACAACTACAACTCCATCGATGACTCACAGCCAAGACGCCTGATCAGAAGAATTACCCAAACTTTGCAGAAGAAGAAACCAGACGACGAGGAAAACCTGCTAGCCCATGCAGCTGAGGGCAGACAGGAACCTTACATCGGCTCAAAGACTGAAACAGCACTGCTATCCTTGGCCAGAAAGTCCTTCGGCTTGAAATTTGGCGCTTTGCAATCCTTCAGAGGACACCCTGAAAAACTACCGACCGTTGAAACAATTGTCCAGATTATCCCATTTGAAAGCTCCAGAAAATGGTCCGCTATTGTGGTAAAACTAAATAGCAACAAGGAAAATGAAGGTAAGAAGTTCCGTCTGTACGTGAAGGGTGCCGCTGAAATTGTTGCTAAGGCTTGCACCTTGAAAAATGTCTGCAATGAGGGTATCTCTGAGATTGACCAGAAAAGTAAAGACGATATCGAAGAACAAATATTCAGCTTGGCAAAGGACGCCCTGAGGGCTATCTCTTTAGCACACATGGATTTCGATGTTAACGAATGGCCTCCTAAAGAACTTGCTGATCCAGAGAATTCCCATGAAGCATTGGCAGTCAAACTGATTGATCCTAAAAAACCACACTTGGAAGGTCTCACTTTAGATGCTATCGTAGGTATCCAAGATCCACTACGTGAAAACGTTAAGAATTCGGTCGCTCAATGTCAAAAAGCCGGTGTCACTGTACGTATGGTTACCGGTGATAACTTGTTGACTGCTAAAGCCATTGCAAGAAACTGTGGCATTCTCTCAAGCAAAAGTTTGAACGATAGTGCATGTGCCATGGAAGGTCCTGCGTTCAGGAAACTAAGTGATAGTGAACGGAAGCGCATCTTACCAAAGTTGAGAGTTTTGGCAAGATCCTCCCCAGAAGATAAGAAGATTCTAGTGAGAGCTTTGAAGGAAATGGGAGAAGTTGTTGCTGTTACTGGTGATGGTACAAACGATGCTCCGGCTTTGAAACTTGCAGATGTTGGTTTCTCGATGGGTATTACTGGTACTGAAGTTGCCAGGGAAGCTTCCGATATCATCTTGATGACTGACGACTTTTCAGCGATCGTTAATGCAATCAAATGGGGTAGGTGTGTTGCTGCTTCCATCAAAAAATTCATTCAGTTTCAATTAATTGTTAATGTAACTGCAGTATTGCTGACTTTTGTTACTTCAGTAATTTCCTCTGATGTAAAATCTGTTCTTACTGCTGTTCAATTGCTTTGGGTTAACCTAATCATGGATACTCTAGCTGCGCTAGCTCTAGCCACAGATAAACCTGATCCAAATATTATGGACAGAAAGCCCAAAGGTCGTTCTACTCCACTGATTACTCCGTCAACTTGGAAAATGATCATTGGTCAAGCAATCCTACAATTATCTGTTACTTTTACGCTTTACTCACACGGTGCCCAATATTTCTTTGGCAAGCCAAAGGAAGATCTTCCTGGGCATGAGCATCAACAAATTAATGCAATGATATTTAATACTTTCGTTTGGTTGCAATGGTTTACACTGCTGGTGTCAAGGAAACTTGATGAAGCAGATGGTATAAAAGATTGGAGGAAGAGGTTGACCGCTTCAAACTTAAATTTCTTCCAGGATTTGTTTAGAAATTATTACTTCATTTTCATTATGTCATTAATTGCTGTATTACAAGTTCTAATCATGTTTTTTGGAGGGGCACCTTTTTCTATTGCCCACCAAACTAAAAAGATGTGGCTTGTTTCAGTGAGTAGTGGTATTCTTGCCATCCCTGTTGGTGCATTGATCAGAATATGCCCAGATGAATGGGCTCAAGCGGTGTTCCCCGCTAGACTAGCCAAAGCAATCAAATACTTTGCAGGTTTAGAATTTCTAAGAAATACAGAAAGTGAATCCAGAAGTGATTCAGAGGAGGAGGAAAGATTGTTGACTCCGGCTTGATGACCATAATGACATCAACTTACATTGTAATTATTTATTTTGTATTACAGCATATGACTACTTTTTGGAGACGATCCTCTACGAAAATGTGACCTCACTGACGGTTATTGATGTAATATTAGTTATTTTCCGATTTTGATGTGGTTCCTTCGTGAATCATTGTTTGTATAATATTGCATCTCACTTTTTTATTTACATTAATGTAGTTATATATTGACTATAAATCATTCTCAATATTCTTCGTGTTAATATACTCGTTTGCTCTCTTTGTAATAGATTCTATAAACTTATGGTATTCTTGGTAGAATGGGTCAATATCTTTCAGAACTGTTTCCAACTCTATGAACATGTCAATTTTTTCAAGGATATCCTCATTTTTCTCATTGGCAGACTCTTTCTTTTCAGATTCATCCAAGGTATTGACAATAGTTTCCTGCAAAGTATCGAGTGACAATTTGAAGTCCTTTATCGTAATTGGGGCAATCTTTTGTTCGCTCTTCTTGCCAGTGATAGTAGCTATAGCCTCCAGTTGATTGAAGTATAGTAACACTTCATTGAGCCTTGATTTAGCTTTCTCGAAGTCTCGAAGCCTACCCAATACAGCCGCTTTTTGTGTTTGTTCTTCTGATTCTGTTTCTGCAGTATCTATTTGGGAGTTGAGAGTTTTGATATCAGACTCAAGACTACGTACTGCATTGGCAAGTGTATCTAAGTAATATTCTAACTTAGACGATCCTATGTTACCATCTGCTCCATAAGAATCACTTGTATTCCATGTACCAGGAAGTGTATCAGATATCTTCTCTAATGAAGATATAGTTCCTTCTAACTCCTTAGTTAGGTGTTCTGTATAGTAGTCAAGTCTTGACTGTAAGCCACTCGTCACAACCCTTACCTCATTGAGACCAGTACCGTTAGCCTTCGAAAGCAAGATATCTACAAATGCTTGCGGCACAAATTGCTCGTCGAAAAACATTTTCAACACAGCATCTTCATCCTGACTTGCCATATCTGTAGTTCCGCTCATCTCTCTGGTTCTCCCTAATCTGAATTGAATCAAACTCCAACTATCCTGGTTCTTTTTTTTGTTTGCCCTATTGCCTCCCTTTATCAATTTCTTCAATGAATTCTTATTCTTATTTAGGAAACGTTATAGACCTATTCATAGAGTTTTCCCACCTTCCTGTTTGATCACCTCCCTTCTTTCACACAGTTTAGAATGTATACTCGTCGATCAGGGATGTCCCAAACTCGACACAAGGAGCCCTCAGTTGTTTGTTTATTTCCTCGATGAGCTTGCAATTCAATTTTGTTGATTTTTTTCCGAATTTCCGTAATTTGAAGACAAAGTGTGATTATTCCGTGAATTGTTCCGGTTGTACGTCCAAGTCTTCGCAAAAACGGATCTTGCATTTATTTGCGGGAATTACAAACTGACGTAATCTGTAATATCAATACAGCTGAAATTCTTTGCTAATATTGATGAGCTATCAATTTTAGGAATGGGAAGCTCAGATATCGTATATGCCGCAGAGACCCCATTTCCCTACTGCAAGTAAACGACTGCTGGGTGCCGATGGCACGATTACGAAGTTGTTGACCTCCTCTGTGGCAAGATGTGTCGCGGAAGTGATATCGATTTTGCCATTTCCGGAGTCCGAGGCTATTTCGAAAGTGTTGTCCAGGCCACTCGACAAAAACAGCTTATCTTTCCAATTGAGGATTTTGTTTATTGCGTTACCTGCGAAATCCAGCTTTTGTAAATACTGTTGAGGTTTTCGGATATCCCAAGTAGCTACTGTCCCATCTTCGTAACCAGACACTATGGCATGCTCACTTATTTGTGCTATGGTGTTACACGGTGCCACAAACGAGCTTGGAATTTGTAATATTTGCTGCTTATTAAACAGATCATGAACAGTTATCGTACCGGATAAGTGACCAGCAAAAACTTGCTTTCCTTCAGTGCCAAACTCCAGCCTATCTCCTGTTTCCCTATCGGTAACTTGAGCCGACATGCTTGTTGATTCTTCTCCTACTAAAAGCGACATGGATGTCACCCCATCAGTGGTATTTTCCTTTCTGCAGAACTTGGAAATAGTTTTACCTGAGCCCAACTCCCATAACCTTACACTACCGTCAAGCGAACTTGACAGAACGTTACGGCCCCTCTCGATAATAATGGTGTCTGTGATCCCAGCCGAATGACCCTTGAGGGTCCTGGGATTTGACCCATCTTCAAGAGACCACACCTTAAGCTGCATGTCAGTAGACCCTGATAGGAGCACAGCATTACTTGGAAAGATCTTGACAGTTGTTACGTCACTAACATGAGCGCCAACTAGTGATAACTTGCTCATCCACTCATGGTCATAGACATTAATATCACCTCCGGAATCACCAATGACTATCTTGTCTGTTGAAGCATCACATGAGATAAGATCTAGGCTTTCAGAAATGCCTAATTCCTCTGTAGAGACAAGCCTCTTAGGTGTCTTGAACCAGTAAATTTTGCCATTCACTTCAAATTTGTAACTTCCATTGCTCTGCCTTGTGAAACTACTATCATTGCAAATTGTACGTAAACCATTGTCAACCCTACTAACCTCAGTTGCACTGCCAGCATCTATGTGGACTCGGTATTCAATAACACTATTAGGGGAGACATCGACATTGATGTAGAATTCACCTCCATTCTCATAATCGGTCTCGAAGTCGGATTGGATATGAGCAATTGGAACGTTAGCCATTTTTGATACGTGATTTTGCCTGTTGTATTAAGCTTATAATAGACTTATGTTTTGGTCTTTTCTGTTAATAAGTTACTGCAAACTGACAGTTCTCACTCATTTTAGTAACTGTCACCTTAAAATTTCAAAATTTCAAGCTCATCGCGAATTTTAATATGATCTACAGCAACTTGTTTAGGTTCAATTTGATCACACAAAGCTTTTGATTAAGTTCAGTTGCAAACTATCGAATTTCAGCTGTCGTATCTTACTGCTATAGTAATCTTTAGAACTTCGGTGTAGTACTGTGTAGCAAGGGATAATGGTACCTGAATGCCGCACTTGAATTTCCTCACAGATGACTACCAAAGGAAGAAGCAAAATCATAAGAAGGAGAGTTATCAAGTCTTGTCAGTACTGTTACGCTCACAAATTGAAGTGTAATCGCGAAAGTCCCTGTCTGACTTGTCAGCAGCAAGGTACACAAGATCAATGTGTGTACAACTTCCAGGATAATGATACACTGACCCATAGAAAGTCGTTAGAGCAATTTAAAGTTCTTAAAGAGCCGCGATATACTCTAAGGTCATCGACACAGTACAAGTTGTTCAAACCGAAGACATTCTACCCATTTTTTAGCAGTTCATTAACAGATAAGTTAGTCTTCTCTTCTATATATGATGATGTGGCTTTGACACCAAACTTTACTAGAAATCCTATTACTAGATTAAACAAGTTGGACAAACAAAATCTCCCTGATTCTATCGATGATGTGATATCTATATTACCGAAATCTTTGGAAGAAGCCTTATCGCAGTTGGATATATTTCAATCATCCATTCATGCTATAATACCTGTTCTTTCAATCTCCGAGAGCCGACAAGCAATAACGAATTTCTATGAAGATTTGAGCTCATCACAGATAAATACTACAGATGCGTTAGTTTTGTTAGGGATTCTATTCTGCTCTTCATATTCAGCCATTGCTTCTGGTATTGTAATAGACACCGACATATGTACCAATTACTATAATGGCTACAGGTTTTTACTTCATCATTCCGATTTCCCGAGATACCCAACAATAGAAGCATTGCAAGTTTTCACAGTGGTTAATTTTGTTATTGACCCTAACATGTTAGACATGACTGGCCATTCAGCTATGCTAATTAGAGTTGCGCAGCAGCTTGGTCTGCATAAAAATGACCAATATAGAGGAGATAAGACAAATCAAAGGTTAAACTTTTTGTGGAATTATTTACTTTACATTGATGGTTCCACTTCTGTTGTACATGGATTCCCTTTCTCAACAAGAACATGGTTGTACCAACAAACAGATATTGATCTAAAATATAGAGACCCCGATCTGGCAATTCCTGTTGAATTCTCTCTTGGTAGATTTTGTATTAATAAAGTATTTCGGTCTGTTATGGATATGTCAATAGATGAGGAGACGATAGGCGACAGGTTAAGACTGCAGAAAGAGATTAGTGAACTCTGCTCTGTCCTAATAAGGCTTTCTAAGGATCTGGAATCGCGATTAGGAAGGATCAAAGCGCAGTATTTTAATTCAACTTTGTTCATTTTTTTATTCCGCCTACATTCCAGGTTCATTTTACTAACTTCAGGGCAGCTTCCGCAAGACAAAATTCTGGAATCCCAAAATACCGATAATAAAAAGGTAGAGTATTCTATTAACAATATTACTTGGATTTTAGATAAGCCTCAGAAGTTTGACGTTAAGGTTACTACTTTATCTCTACTTATTCTCATACAAACTCTCCGCCGCATAACACAGGATAGCATAGACAAATATTTGTGGTATACAAAGGGTTCCACAGTAATGCAATATTTATTTGTGTTGCTAAAAGATCTTTATCAGCACCCTAGTTCTGATCTGCATATCGAGGATGTTTTCCCTGAGTATGGTACTGTGGTTGGTGAGGAAATATTAAATTCCTATTCGAACAATCCTAACGTTTTTAAAATTGTTCTTTTGGATATCCTAATTGGAGTTTTGGAGTTGAAATTGGCACCGCTTTGGAGCAATTCCGATTTATTTCAATTTACATTAGTAAAATCACTTAAAGAAGCAGTTGAGGTTAAGTTCAGCGACTTCATTGACGCAAATGATGCAAAAATACATCTTCTCAAAGAAAGTGTCGATCTCTTTAGGTTAGCAGAGAAATGTCTTGTAAATAAGAGTAGCATTTGCTTGGAAGATTGTTTAAGGATTTGGGAAAATGATGATGAATTCCTACAATACACTAAGAGTTTTGCCGAGTGGCTAACAGAATTGTAAAACTCACAATTATTAGAATATTTAGAGTCTATATATCGATAACACTGAACGCAATCATCTTATTTGGTTCAGAGCGTTTAGAATAGTTGAATCTGCAGTTGCCTTCCTTTTTTGCTTTTCAAAAAGCTTCCAATAACGCAAAGTCTCATCTCCTGCACCAGATACGATTGTGGTTCCATCAGCTGATAAAGTTAAATGTAAAACTCTGAAACTGTGACCTTTTAATATAGCTAAAGGTTCTAGATTGCTTGCTTCCCATATTGTTAGATTATATTTCGAGTAACCATGGGAAGTGACAATCTCATCAGTGTTTGTCGACCAAACCATGTTGCATACTTGTGAACCAGTATCAACATCATTCAGTTTTACTGATGTATTGACATTCCACATCTTTAGAGTTCTATCTGCTGTACCACCGCCGGTAGCTAAAATTCCTTGTTTATGAGGTGACCATGCCATAGCTTTGACAGCAGCCTTATGTTCATTAATTGATAGAAATGGTGTTCTGGAAGTTCCATCATACACAAAAACCATATTGTCATTTCCGCCTGAGGCTAACTTATTGTCGTTGGTATTCCATTTCAATCCGCAAATTTCTTGTTCATGTGTTTCTATCTTTTCAAAGAAAGGATCTGCCATTCTTACATCACGATGCAATATAGTCCTATCTCTACTACCAGAGCTTAAAATATGATTATTCCAAGAAAGACAGGCCACTCTATCCAGATGCCCTGATAATGTCCTGATGCATTTCTCCTTTGTAACATCGTAAATTTCAACAATACCGTTCCCCTGACCTATAGCTAAATGTGAGCCTGCTCCCATCCAGCTTAAACTTGTATATTCATTTGGAGTATCGCATAAATGAATAACTTCACCAGTTTGATGCTCGCTTAAAAAAACTGATTTTCCCAAGGCCACTGCTAATATGTCTGTAGAAGACCAATCCACCAAGCTATAGTAAAAGTCATCTGCAAGAGAGGGTGCATCTAAAACCCTGTATGGTACTTTACTGATGTTCTTAAATTGCTTTACTGGCGATAGCAACAGTTTTTTAGAGTCTCTTCTAATTGGTGAAACATCCAAGCTTTCAAAGTGAGAATGTAATACGGAGGCTGTTGATGGCCTAGTAGAACTTTGGGTCATGTACTTGAGTAGGCTAGCTCCTCTTTTTGTAGATCCTACTTCTTCAGTCGATGCACCTGCAGAGAATGTTAGCTTTTTAGGTGTTACAGGAAGCGAGACAGAGGTGCCAATATTATTAAAAAATAAATTCGAATGCCGCCTTCTTGACGGGCTCGTGTATGGGTTGTTCAAACCGCTACTATTCGCGCCATCGGAATCTGTATCTGTTCCTATGTCTGAATCTGAATCTGACTGGTTTTCTCTGTAAAATTGAATGCTTGACGCTGATTTCAATGGCGAAGAGTTAGCTGAGAAATTAACTGTATTTCTTATCTGATCGATGCTGCTAGCCTGTAAAGACTTTCTAGGGCTCGTAAATCTGCTCGTGCTGCTGTTATATATAGAGTCTCTCTCTGGAGAAAGATCTCTATCCTTCGCTAAGTAGTCACCAAATAATTCGTTCTTTAATATAGTATCAAACTTTTCCATTGATTCTCTTTCTCTTCGTACTTCTAGGTGATCTGCGCAAGAAGAATTGGGCGAAGTTGGCGAGGTTGGGACCACAGGTGTGTTATTCTTCGTGGCATTGCTACTTCCAATAGATCTAATAGTTCTTAGATCTAAGTCTGTTCGGGTGGGTAAATATCTATCTGCATAGCGTTGTAACGAGGACCGTGGTCTTCTGGAGTGTTTCCCCGGAGAACTTAAGGATGACGAGCTAGATGTTGGCCGCCTCGTCACATCCTCTACTGAACCGCGCCTATGGTACTCAAGTTGTTGCTTCTTATATGGTGACGCCTGCGGCGTATTGCTCACAAATGGATTCCTTAAAGAGTTCGAATTTTCAGACATTTCCTGGCCTCTACCTTACGATTTCACAGTGATTGTGGTGTTGTATAGCAATTTGTTTCCTAACTCTCCCTGTATTCTTTCTCCAACTATCGTGTAGTGCTTCTAAAATGCTGGTACGCAACTGTCAACGGATCACTGAGTCAATGTTAGAACTGTTGTTACAGTTTTGTGCAGTTGCTTGATATATTGGCGACGTTGATTTAGTGGTTTTCAGGTCGGGAGCTAGGGAAGCCCGCCTTTTTGGGAATCACGTGTTTTTTCAAAGAAAATTCGCCAAAACCTCTTTTTGTCAAAAAACTTGATTCGCGATGAGCTCTAGTTGGTAATGTGGGTCGATGAGTGGTATAAGTGGTATAAGTGGTAGTTGTTATGCCAAGTAAATCATTGACTTGAAGATCTTAATTGCATAGCAGTTATACAATCTTGTAAAGATACTTTCTTAACTACTGGTTGAGTTTTTTCTGGGCAATTGATTCTGGTCGTTGAGTCTATTAATTTGATCTTGAGCAGAACAAAACTTCTCGGCAAATTGAGACCGTAATTAATTGCTAGGGAGAGCACCTATAGGGAGTGGATTTCTCGGCTTAATATTGTACTTATCGGTTAGCTGTTGTGGGTAAGATACAGCATGCAATTCTTTATTTTCGTTAGTATACTGTGCTTATTTTTGGAGAATGTGGGTGCTTTCTACATGTACTCCAACTCTGGTGACAGGAAGTGCTTCTTTAAAGAACTACCGCAAGGAGCTTTGCTAAGAAGCACCTACAAAGTGCAAGTGCATGACTCAACCACCAACCGGTATGTGCCAATTGCTGCTTCCAATGGCAGAGATATGACTATTGACATCGAAGAAGTCTTCGATGACAATCACAGAGTGGTTCACCAGTTCAGCTCAATTCAGTCAGGAGAAGTCACATTTGTAGCTGTCGAGTCTGGAGAGCATAAAATCTGCTTCCAACCAAACCAATCAGATTTGGGTAGGAAAAAACTGCGAATCGATGTGGAATTCACCACTGGTTCTGTGGATGATATTGATTCAAAGAAAACCACGAAGCTCAAGACTTTACACAGAAGAGTAATTGCATTGATTGAATCTGTAAGAGAAATTAAATATGAACAAGAAATGGTAAGAGAAAGAGAAACTTTGTTTAGAGATGCATCCGAGAAGGTCAACTCTAGAGCTATTTGGTGGATACTATCACAAATAGTAGTCCTAGTGGCAATTTGTGTTTTGCAGATGTCTTATCTCGGCAAATTTTTTGTAAAACAAAAAATAATTTAATAATATTCTTATCGCCTATAATAATATATGATGGGTCATTATACTTTTGAAACACAAAATATATAAGTTGAAATAATACCCCTCATAGTAAATTAAAATGAAGCTGTGAAGAAAATCATATAACTATTCGAATGAGGTTATCCTAGCTTGTCGTTCTGGTTAAGTCATTAGGTATACTAGACACGAATTAGAGATACATAAATGCTCTCGGGAACACGATGACTGGCCACAAAGATGATGAATAAACAGAAACAATAAGTTGAATTGCAATCACTATTGATAATTCTTGTGTATTATGTATTATCACCTTGCACAAAAATAAGTAATATGCATTTTATTAGTATTTAATCAAGAAACTTCTGCTGAATGGCACATTTATTTACAGTGTAGCTATTCTTGATTCTTAAAATTGATATCTTCCAATGAAACTATCAATATAAAATTTGAATAGATGAAATTTATTAAATTTACTATTCGTAGTGGTGCGGTTGGAGTATATTTCAACGATATACATATTAAAATATCACTGCGGTCAATTAACTACACCAAATTAGTCTCCTATAACAAACCCATTCCCTATCAAGATCGAAGTATCGAGCTTTTAGAAAACTCTACTTCAGAAGTTATTCAATATAAACCATGTGCCCCATCGCATCAAGGTACAAATATAAAGACTACTATTATTGAAAGACAAGCCATGAGATTTACAAAAGAACTATCTCCTGAAGAGATTGAATTTGTAGATATGAGCCTGTCAGGTATGAGGCCATCTGTTTGTGAGTATTTGTCACATGTCAGTTATAGAGAAACAGGAATACTTAGTGTACGTAACTAGCAAAACATTATGTTGGAGCATTTATTATTAACATTTACTTATTTAATTTTTGATGTGAATTGGAACAATATTTCTACCCAGTGAGGTGACCAAAATAATAAATTTTGGAAAAAGGTAAAAAAAAATACATTGTAGAAAGCAATACTTTGAAAGTAAAATGAGAAATAGCAAATCAGGAGTAATTGATTTTGGCGTCTTATTGACAACCAATCATACCAATTAACAACACAATATTCAATCATGTATATATGTGTAGGTTATGCCATAACCATTCGTGCTCTTCTAACCTAAAAAAGCAAAAAAATTGGGGCGAGCTGGGAATTGAACCCAGGGCCTCTCGCATGCTTGTGATTGTTCACACGGATTTTATCCATGTTCGCCCAAAGCGAGAATCATACCACTAGACCACACGCCCTAACCAATTTGTTAATAAGTCGATAAGTAAACTATACTAAGTACATTATCATTCTTTTTTCTTTTTGTGAAAGAACAGGGCTTCGAAGAATGAGTTTACATGCTCAGCTATAACCTGAGTATTTTTTTGGGAAGTATTAGTTTCATTCAATATCCTTCATTTTTGAGGCCCTCAATTTAGTCAGGCAAGTGAAAGTCTCTTTATTAAAAAGCTATTACTCTAAAATGAAAAACCGCTTTTTAGAACTATTGTTATGAACATAGTTGAGCAGTGATAATGCAATTCTACATAGCAAGCATGGTTGTCGTTGTCTGAACTGGAAATATCAATGACCTATGAGCTACATTACATACTGAGAATTGCATAAAAGCTGTTTTACAAAGTTGCAGTATTTCTAATTTTTAGTAACATTAAAATATCAACCATCGAAGAGCCCAACGATCTGATCTGCCTTCGCAGCTTGATGTTGCCAAACCTGATTGTTTTTCTGAAAAATTATCAGTACAAAGATTAATATAAGTACAAGCTGCATAAAAATATGGTAAATTTATCAGTTAGCCTATCATAATCGTATTGGAAATATTTTTGCAGCTAATTTTATTCCCATCTTGCGTGCTGACCAAATTACGATAAGAGGATGTCGATATATTTTATAGAAAGAATAACAGCTTAACGAGTATAGGCCCTGCAATATATTAAAAAATCAATCTAAAAATAACATAGATTTCGGCTTTGACGGAGCTCAGATATAAACGAAGTAAGAGTAACAGCAAGCAATTAAATTCTTTATATTTTTTTGCAGTGATCGATAGAGAAGAATTGCAAAAGCTGCGAGGATATGGAGTCAAACGATGACTGCTTACGTTAATTCAGCACAAAATACATAGAGAAACAAAATAGTTTTAGAAAATAGGACTACTAAAATAATACACTATTACAGCAATCAAGATGTTGGGTTTAATCAGTATCGTTCCAAAATGATGACGTTCAGATACCCATATACTCACTTTTAGTTGTTAGGAAAGGGGTCAAATGCAAAGCATTATCGTACCGGGCAAAGCCTATCATACTGAATCGTAGGTGTCCTGAGGAGGAAATATTTAAATAATACAACCCAACACTCTACATAATCTAACTTTGAAAGCGCAGATAAAAAAACAGTGGTAAGTTGCAAAAAGTATTATTTTTAGTTAATTCAAGACTCAACAATGGATTCAAACAAATTCCACATTCCTTCAATAGATTTGTTGTGTACTCCCCCCTATTCTTGAACTGTTTATGATAAATCCGTACTTATGTAAAATACTGAAATTCTTGTTATTGTATAACAGTTAAATGTCCGTTTCCTTTCTCCAATTGATACACAAGTAACATCAAGGACATTCATTGTCTAATCTACGTTATCTACTTTTGACACAAATTTTTACGTTGTGAAGTAAATAAGATGTACGTTTGATTATCACAGGGGGTCACAGAATTAATGGAAATAAAAAAGAATAAGAGCCTAAATTTGAGCATTACAGCCGCAAAATCTGGACTTTTCGGAGCAATTACCAAATGAAGCTTTCGTTCAGTTATCCAACACAATCACCCATCTATGTCATACAGTGTCGAGACAAAAAAACACGTCCGGGGGATATCCGATCACATACTTTCGGAGCACAAGATATCAACAACGCCAGCGATTACCGGAATGGGACCCTTTACCACAGCCGTCCGTGTATCTCTTTCAGCAATTGATGATACAGTTCATTACAGAAGCAAGGTCCCTGATAGTACAACACCCTGTAACCATGGCTGCTTTGCGGGAAATATGAAAGGAACATCAATAGTAGCCGAAAGAAATCTCCGTGAGGTGAGAATGGCACACATAATCTACGTAATTTGATAAAGCAAGCCGACCCCGCATCTAATTACTTGTCTAAGGAAGGGAGACACAGGGTTCCTTATGTGCGGGCAATTCACAGAGATATTGACAGCAAGCTTTACCTCTTTTCTTTTTCCTCCCCAAGGTTAAAAGTAAAGCAAACGCTAAGAAACAATCGTAGCACATACTGAAAAAAATAAAATCTGAATGAAGTGCACAAAATGAACACCCGTCAAGGGTTGTAGATCGCTAAGACAAGGTCGTACCCCACATTGCTATGATTGCTGATATCTTGCCCGGTTCCAGATCTCCCTTGCGTTACTCAAATCTCTTGGCTTTTTTTATGGCGCAGAATCCATAGACAAGTGCGTACATGGAATATGAAGATACTTTGATCTCGAAATTAAATGACTTTGTGACTTCATTAGATGTGCCTAAAATCTACGGTGCGGAAAACCAGTGGCATTCGTCATTGGGTGGTGCAGTAGTAGATATAAGCTTTTTATTGCTGAACTTTTGCACATCTTTCATTGTAATATTTCGTGTGCTCTTTTTGAAGTCACTCCCCATTAAGCGCTATCCCTGAAGGACCAGTGCTGATTCCATAACAAAAATTAATGAGGGGAACAGGATGGGGTGATTATAGAAGTGTACAACCCCTCTATGAGCTGTAAAAATATAGTCTGACCGGTTTCGTTTTGATGCAACCAAAACGAAAGTAATCGTAGAGTAACAGCTGCTCTGAACTTTCTGTGATAAACTGTAAGACATCAAAACAACTCCTTCTTCCCCACTCACTTAAGGTGTTGAAACTACATAATTTCCCTTCTAAAAGCAGAAGAAGTATAGCCGTATCTTTGAGAAAATGTTGGTTCAACGCAACTAATCAACAAAAATAACATTGAAAATGACCAAAAGGACGGAACAGTGATGGAATTGACGTCCAAGAACAAAAAGTTAACAAAAAAAACATATAAAAACCAAACACTAATACCAACCATTTTCCACAATCACCTTCTTGTTCCTATTACATTCACATCTATTTGCCATCGTTTAAATAGGAACAACAACTTCATCAAAAAAATAATTCTTCAATACTTTACTTTCTGGATAGTATCATCGATAATAAGTTGATTAAAATACAATTGAATTTAAATTTAAACAATGTCTGAAGAATCACAATCTGCATTCTCAGCTTCCAACAGCAAAGTTGAGAGAGAGGAAGACTTCAAAGCTTACGCTGATGAGGATGGTCAACCCATGGTTGAGATTCCCAAAAAACCAGCTTCTGCTTATACCCTCATCTTTATCCTCTGCTTATTCATCGCTTTCGGGGGGTTCGTTTTCGGTTGGGATACTGGTACTATTTCCGGTTTTGTTGCTGAGGAAGACTTCATCAAAAGATTGGGTCAAAGACGTGCCAATAACACTTACTACCTATCCAAGGTCAGAACTGGTCTAATTGTTTCTATATTTAACATTGGTTGTGCTATTGGCGGTGTCGTCTTATCCAAGTTTGGAGATATGTATGGACGTAAGATCGGTTTAATTATTGTCATCGTTGTTTATATTGTCGGTATCGTGATTCAAATTGCTACTATTGACAAGTGGTACCAATACTTCATCGGTAGAATTGTTTCCGGTCTGGGTGTCGGTGGTATTGCGGTATTGTCTCCTATGTTGATTTCCGAAGTTTCTCCAAAACATATGAGAGGTACATTGGTCTCTTGCTACCAGTTAATGGTGACTTGCGGTATCTTCTTGGGTTATTGTACCAACTACGGTACAAAAAACTACCCCAACTCTGTACAATGGAGAGTTCCACTAGGTCTATGTTTTGCTTGGGCTCTATTCATGATAGGTGGTATGCTGTGTGTTCCAGAATCTCCACGGTACTTAGTTGAAGTCGGCAAATTTGAAGAAGCTAGAAGATCCATTGCCATCTCTAACAAACTTACACCAGAAGATCCGGCAGTCACTTTCGAGTTAGAAAATGTTCAAGCAGGTGTTGAAGCAGAAAGATTAGCTGGTTCTGCTTCCTGGGGTGAATTGTTCTCTACCAAGACGAAGGTCTTACAACGTTTGATTATGGGCATCATGCTTCAATGTTTGCAACAATTGACAGGTGACAACTACTTCTTCTACTATGGTACTACTGTTTTCAAGGCTGTTGGCTTGGAAGATTCTTTCCAAACTTCAATTGTTATTGGTATCGTTAACTTTGCATCCACATTCGTAGCTTTGTACGTTGTTGACCGCTTCGGTCGTCGTAAATGTCTCTTGTGGGGAGCCGCTAGCATGACTGCTTGTATGGTTGTCTTTGCATCAGTTGGTGTCACCAGATTATATCCAAACGGTATGGACCAACCATCCTCCAAGGGTGCTGGTAACTGTATGATTGTTTTCACCTGTTTCTACATTTTCTGTTTCGCAACAACTTGGGCACCAACTCCATGGGTCATCAACTCCGAAACATTCCCATTGAGGGTTAAAGCCAAGTGTATGGCAATATGTCAAGCCGCTAACTGGATCTGGGGTTTCTTAATTGCCTTCTTCACTCCGTTCATCACGGGTGCTATCAATTTCTACTATGGTTACGTCTTCATGGGCTGCCTATGTTTCTCCTACTTCTACGTTTTCTTTTTTATTCCAGAAACAAAAGGCTTAACATTGGAGGAAGTCAACACTATGTGGGAAGAAGGCGTCTTGCCATGGAAGTCTCCAGATTGGATTCCACCATCAAAGAGAGACGCCACCTATGATGCTGATGCCATGATGCACGATGATAAGCCATGGTACCGGAGAATGTGGTAAAAACCGTCACAAAGTTTAATTTGACATATTTTCACTTCCTTTACCACACCTTTCCAATAGGTGACTCTAACTGTTGATTCAATAAAACATATTCTTTTTCACTAATGATCTTCATGATAATCTTTTATAAATAGTTATTACTCCACAATTCAATTCTTTTGTAGCAAATTTGGACACTATATCAAATAGAACTAGACTTGTTAATTTTTTCTGGCCCTTCCATTTAAATAAGCTCAGTATGTTGTAAAGAGCAATTTTTACCGCACCAATACAACATGGAATTTTATTCTTTACTTTATAGCACCCTCATTTGAACAATTAAAAAGTGAATACCCTTTGTGTAAAATTGTGTAGAGGAGTTCACAATCTCAACTGCAACATGAATGTTTCACACAAAATGAACTCTAATTCCCCATTACTCAAACCTGTAGTAGGAACTACAAAATGTTCTAAAAGCTCCGGTTAATAAATTCAATCACATTGTACAACTGAGGTTAAGTGTTGACCTGTTAGATTTATTGCTAAGAGTCCTAATATCGCATTAAACCATGGCTACGTTTGAACTGGGAAGTATGATGTCATTTCAATAATGTGACATTTATCACACTTCAAAGAAAACCTCTCTAGGTCTATTAAATGAGTGACAAACAACACTTAACGCAAAACAAGCCCGAGTTAGATGTATATATTCTCAATAATACATATTAGAGGCTGCAACAAATATATGGTACTCAAATGATGCTAACAAAATTGCCCTCATTCTGCATTTCAAATCGATGTTACTACCTCTTAACAATCGTACAAAATCAAGTCAAAAAGTATTTTAAAAACATAATCTGCTTTTCGGAAATCATAAACATATGCGTTTTCATGTTGTATTTTGATCGTAAAATAATAGATTTATAAATACGCGAATTAATCATTTTATAAAATGATCACATGCTATTCTCCATGCTGAATGTTTATTAAAAATTGAATTTTAGGGCCGGTTTTCAAGGCTTTTGCATAATTTTTATGATATGTGTTATGGGTTTGTTAGGCTTATGATAAGGTTTCTGGATATAAATAAAAGATGCTATTTCCATTACCTATTGAAATTGATACCCTCTTTAGTAGACTATTTGAAAGCAAATGAAGACAAGACTCTGATCTAATTTTGATATGGATGAAGGAAAAACAGACGCCTCAGGTCTCGGAAAAATGCTGACAGGCTCATACATTGTGGATAAGGACAATGACTATTGTAAAGAATCTGTACTAAATGAAAGGGGGAAGAAATTGATTAAAAATGTTAGCAACTGTAGTGACAGTGAGGTTTATGCGTCAAGAATGTTAGAACAACTTCCATTGGATTATTTCACCAAATCAGAGATGGCCAGGTCACTAATAAAATGGTCTTCTTATTCACATATTTATTCATCTTTGACACCTTACGGCTATCCAACATGTTTTTTGCCTACTCGATCTCATCTTGTTATAGGCACATCGAAAGGAATGATACTAATCTTTGATTTTAGAGAGTTTCTACATGGTATTTTAATTCCTCAGTCTTCTACTTCCGATGCAGATAATGCATTAAGAGATGCTGTGAAAATATTAAAAATTTCTGAGGATGGCACACATGTGGCTGGTGCTTATGAGTCGGGCCATGTGTTTTTATGGGATATCAACATTACAGGATCTAATGGATCAGATGATAGTAAAATTGAACCAATCAGAGCAATCTTATACGTTGATGACTATATTAATATGACCGTTATTGGTTTGGACTTTTATGGTAACCGTCACACAGGTCTAATAGTAGGTGTTCAGGAGACAGGCACCATTACTTACCATTCTGGAAAACGCAACCACCTCTGGAAGCTAGTTTACACTAATGCTATCGTATTGAAAGTTCCTAGTAATGAGAGGCTATTATTATGCAATTGCAAGGCCTATGAAGATGTTGTTTTTTGCGGAATATTGACAAGTAAATACTTTGCAGTCATGAAATTGGGTGAAGTTCCTAAACTAATATATAACGAACCAATTAAGGCAACAAGTCAGCAATTAGGACTAAACTATTCCATGTCTTGGAATGCAAACATATCTAGAGTGGCCTATTCTGTCAATACAAATTTGTCATGTGTAGCACTTGAAGGAAATAACGCGTACGAACTTATGAAAGTCCATGATTATACAACCTCGGAAAGCATATCTTCTCTACAATGGTTATCTAGAGATTTGGTTGGAGTTTTGACAATATCTCATCAATTTCTGTTGCTTGACTCTAGCAATGGCTTCAAGGCGAACGCAATCGTTGACCTTTTAGAACAGGATATATTACGTCCCCCGTCGACTCATTTTCAGTGGTATGATTCCAAAGCATTTTTGTTCTCAACTTATAGTTTTAAAATAGGACATTTGATGACCTGGTCACAATTGGTACTTACATCAGTGCAGAAGGGTAATTATATAGAGTCGTTGCTGCTGTTGGAATACTTTTTAAATGAAGAGTCAAAACTGAATAACATTCTATTTTATGAGAATAAAGATACGCCAAAGAAGAAGGTACTATTTGAACCCTTCTATAACTTGGCAATGGCAGCCGTTGGATTTCTGATCAAGTCTGAAATCGCATCCAATTCAAAGTATGAAGAGTTGTTTACTTTAATTTTTCGTATTTGGGGTCAATTTACGAATGGTCGACAAAGCTCGATTGTCGCTAATGAGGATCTGATAGACAAAATTTCAGAGTTACTTCCGAATGAGAAGAAATCTTTATATTATGAAGCACTAGCACTAGCTGTTGTGTATGGAAAAGTAAAGAGACTACCGGCTGAAAGTTTCAAAGAGCTCATTCAGGATCAAGCAACAAAAAGGCATGTCATTCGTCTACAGGAGATTTTAACAAGTTTAGATGTTGCTAATCTCGATATTGATTTAGCTGTTAGAGTTTGCAATAAGGAAGGTCTAATTGATCTGTCCATTTACATTTGGAATATGATTTTCAATGATTACTTAACACCATTTATTGAATTCTTACAATCCATAGCAACTTCAAATGGAACTAAAACGACAGCTGCACAGAACTTGTCCATAGGTATAAATGATCCTAGAATGGTTTTCAAATACCTTGAGTGTATTTTTGGCAGCAAACAATATCCTCTTGGGAATCGGAATATACCTGTTAAATCGGCACAAATTGCATTTGAACAAATTTTAAGCGTCTTATTTAGTGGGACTTCGATACGATGGCCGTTATCATCTACAAATAATTTCCAATTGTATAAGATGGATGAAGAACCAGCTTTTCCGTATTTAACGCTTTTGCTAGATTATAACGTTGAATCCTGCCTTCAAATGCTTGATCACCTATTTGAATCCGATATTTTAAATGTGGACGAGTCAGACTTAGATGGTGACAGTGTATTTAGCAGACAATACATCACAGAAATTCTAATGGATTATATGTTGAACAATAAGAATAATGGAAATGGCGTTGCGGTAGGAACTTTTATAGCAAGGAACTGTCCAAAATATCCTCAATTTATTCATGTGTCCAACAAATACTATGATAGTATCATAGATGTTATTTGTAACAATAAAATTGAATCTCTAAAGAAGCGATCAGAAACTGCTTTAGAGGCTATCATCAGTAAATACACTCCCAAAGATGAAAATCAGTTTGTTGAAATGATTAAAAAAAATATGTTTCTGAAGGCTTTAGTGATGTTTTATAGAATTTCAAATAAGTTTTCTGATATGATTGAGATTATTGTTGGTGATGAATCAGCTTCTGCTTTTACTTCACAAGAAACTTCCGACATTCTAAACTTTGTTTTAAGAAATGTCAAAGAAAGTATTGATAAACTAAAAATCAAAGATGCTATTGCTTGCCATTTTAATCAAATTATCCAAAATGTTGACCTTGATGAATTCATTACTATTTGCCAAAATTTTGATCCAGCATTGCATGATTCAATACTTCTTAATGAAGATGAAGATCTCAAGTATAGATATATTAACATTCTGTTTGATGATACGAAGCTTCTTCCAGAAGAAAGACCTGCATTATTGGGTTGGTATCTGCATGAGTCTGTAAAACGTGGAGATGAAAAGAAGTTGATAGATCTTCTAAACAAAATTACACGCCCTCCAAAAGATGTGAATAACCTGATAGAGTATTTAATACATTCGACATTCTTTGAATCAGCTTCTATATTGTACTCCCTACTTGGTGATAAATTCCAGCAGTTAAGGACATTGCTATCCGCTGTTGAATGTTTGAATAAGAACAATATTAATCAAGAACTCATCAAGCCGCATATCTTTAAAGCCGTTTCTATAGCAAATTCGGCGGTTGTTGATGAAAAGAAATACTGGTGTGCAATATTGGAATGTCTGATACGTCTTTTTATTTCTGACAATATATCAACAGTGAATGGAGGGTTTCAATTATATAGCATGATGGTAAATGTTTTTGTAAGCATATCGGAAAAGGGATATGATATAGATAACGAGGATACAAAAAGGTTCAGTAAGATCTTTGAGAATGCACTGGAAAACCAAGAACTTTTACTAGTGAAAAGCAATAGATTCCGGGATGGCTTTGTTGAGATTTTTAACCAATATAACCTAAGTGAGAATGTATTAAAGCTAGTGTTGGCAGTGGTGATGAACTACTCCTCTGAAAGTGATATTTTGTATTTGCTGAGTCAACGAAGAGGCTGGTCAATCGGATCCGATGTCTGTGAGATATGTGGGAAAAAGTTGTGGGGTATTGGATTAGCCAAAAAGGACTTTGAGACCTGGAAAATAAGATTTGAGAATGAAAGTGACTTCTACAAACTAAGTTTAAATCATGATGTTGTTGTATTTAAGTGTAGGCATGCTTTCCATGACAAATGTCTAGGTAATTTGGGTCAGAATGGTGAGTATCATTGCCTATTTTGCAGGTACAAGGTATAAATTACAATTAGACATATGTATACTTTTTTGCGATCATTAGAAATAGAAAATAATATATTCATACTTTAAGTAAGTTGTACCAACGACTTTGTACAGTGAAGCCATCATTATCATCCTTGACAATTAAATTCTTGTTGATTAGCCATTGGCAAATAACTTCAATTTCCTCAACGCCAATTAGACTTTCGCAATCGCTTGCAATGGTAGTGCTCTGTACACCTGGTTTGAAAAGAATATCTGTTAACACTATTGTTAGTAGCGACTTCCAAATATCCGATCTAAGAGAGCCTTCAGAATCAATCCATAGCTTGGAAAATGGTTTTCCCAATGGGACTGGAATTTGCTTTACATCAAAGTTTATACCCGTACTTCCATTACCATTGTAAAGAACAAGCGGCGGCGTCAACGTCTTAATTTCAAATGACCTTGTTGTATATTTTAATGGTCTTACATGTCTTTCTAAGGGCATTATACTGATGCAAGCATCACCTGTGTCGATCAAATCTATAAATATCCAAGAACAAACATCTTCAAACTCTTCATTAATTACTATACCGTACGAAGAATTCAGCATTTGAGCTATTTTTTCCGACAAATTCGCTGCTTTCTTGAACGCCGAAAAGTCTCCCTTTGTTTGTAAAAGTTCAAATATTCTTTCTGTAGGTTTCAGTTTTGAGCTATGGAGATACAACTGCTTTTGCTTTGCCATATCCATGATAATGGCATCTAATTCATCTCTAGGCACATCCTTCAAGATATCGATTTCGTTCTTATTCATCTCTTTCGACTCTACTAATATTGATCTTACTATTGTGCGAATCTGATCTTGCCTGCGAGCCTTTTGTTCCACATCTGGCAAGCATTCATGAGATAGTGTTGGTGTGTGTTTTAAAGAAGCAATTTCTCTTTGGATCATGGAGGACATAGCAATGGAGCTGTGAGTACTGACCGTCTTGTTATCACCTTTTTTAAGGAACGTCAGCTGTTTTAGATTTTCTTGATAATTATACAATAGTTTTACTCTTTCAGAGTCAACCTCTTTTTCTTTATCCTCCCACAATCGTAGCAAAATCGAGAGTTCTAAGTTTTCAGTTTGTTCCAGTGTTACAAGCTCCTCACTTATTCCCTGAAGTAATATTTTACGCCATTTACTTAGTAAGGCTTTCCAACCATGTTGTCCCATCTTGATGCGGCGAGCTGTCCATTGTCTTTTTAAATTGTCTATAGAATTGTAGGGAAATAAAGTCGTAATTTGGCTCCAAACAACCTCATTCTTTATAGATTTAGAAATCACAACCAGCTTTATTAGCTTGGCTATACCAAGCTTTGTAGAAATATTGAAATCTCTTGAAGCTTTTTCGAGTTGTTTATCCTCTACAATAGGTGTAATGTTACCGTTATGTTTTTTTGTCCTATCAATCCGTTCCTTTCGAGATCTCTTCCTTTCTTCAAATAATTTAACAGATGAAGAGTTAGTGTTTCTGACTTCACTGTTATTATTCTTCCTACCATTTTGGTACTTTCTAATCCTCTCTGTAGCTTTCATCTTTCTATTAAATCTGTCCTTTGCATTTTGATCGTAAAAGTAAATATCTGTATCATGTAGGATATCCTTGAAAAAATTCTTCTTGTTGTCTTTTGTATCAGTCAGTAAATCTGATATCTTTGCCATTGGTACATCTGGAAAATGTATTACTTTTTTCTGTGTATCAGGATCTGTGTAAAGTGTTAGCTTTGAATTACCAATCATTAAATCTACATCACCTTTTAGTGTCTTTTTATCGATCACGGTACTGGAGGACATATAATTAGTAACATCTTCGAAAAACTGCTCCCGAAGGAGAGATACGCCTCCACTTTTTTCTAGAACTTTCATGATAGCCTTCTGTCTACTCAATGATCTAAGTGAACTTGCTGAAAACCCATCAATATTTAACAGAGGTAGTTTAGTGCCTTCAACGTCCTTTTCTACCAAATTATCGGATATATTTCTACTCCTTTTCTCCTGTACTGATTTCGATTTGCGCTCTCCTTCAGATACAGTGATCTTTCGTTTTTTTGAGCCGCTAGGAATTTCAGGGCGTTCGATATCAAGCTCTCCGTTCCAGAAAAATATACGCTTGCCACTATTGTCTAATGTGGTTCTTAGTGTCACATTCAAAGGTGAGAATAGCTTTTTCGACAATTGGTAAATGTTCTGGTTCTGTTTCTTCAAATCTGAGGGCCAATTATAATTTTTGACTTCAGCATTGCCTACCGTTGTGTCAGTTAACTTTTCGAAATTTTCTTTTGTGAAGAAACGATAAAACTTCTTTTTACCCTCGAAATCATAAAGTCTAGTTAACTGATATTTATTATTTTTCTTAAAATTAGCGCCTTTTGCTTTGCTATTTTTCGACACCATATAATAATCACTTATTTTACCAAACGGCCTCTTGTAATCTCTGCCAGTCAGTGAATTTATAATATCCATCGTTGGCAATCCTTTAACCCCGGTCTTCTCTACCATTGCATATGTTTGATTCTGAATTGGATAGAATCTATTCATATATATGTTGTTATTTCCATTAGTGGTTGAAGTGGTGTTAGATGGTTCTTGCAAAACCAATTCTTGGCCTTGTAAAACATCAGTAGTACTCGTACTATTCAGACGTTCAATTGCCTCGTCATCGTCATTTTCTGCTTCATCTTCATCATTTGACATTTCACCCATATCTGAATCTGAGAATTCATTGGCGTCCTGACTAGGTTTATAATCTTTCAAAAATTTGACACACCTTATTTTGACGTCTGGATTCACTGGAGATACTACGATTACCTTTCTCAAATATCCATTCTCATCTAACCAAGCAATTGCGCTTATGAAAGCTCTTGACAATCGCTTTGTCTTATCAAATTGTAATTGTCTTTTGAGATCACTCACTTGGCGTATGCAATTTTTCGAGTTTTTAACGACGTCTACGATCTCAGCCAAATGATCTCTCATACTTATGTATACCTCCTCATTCTCCTCTTCATTTATATCTGTGATGAATTTGCGAAGTCTTAAGTTCTTCACCACATGACCGTTATGAATAACCTGAACACTTTTGATTAAATTGTCGAGCTTCTTAAGTCTTCCTGTAATACTACGTGGATCCTGTTTCGTTATCTGCGCTAGTTCCATGGTATTAATACCTTGTCCTCTGGCGTGTGCAATCTCAACCAACAATTGGAAGGCTGAATTTCCGATAGAGGAGTCCTTTTTAGAGTAACCGCCAGTAAGCACTTGCCACAACTTCTCTTCACTAATGCTCACCACGCATGCTGAGTCTATCTCAGTGACCGACTTGGTTACACTGTTGCCCTCACCATCCATGACCAGCACTTCTGGGTCCGAAAACAGAGACTGTAGGATATAGCGCTGCATCGGCTCATCATCATCCAATGCTGTAACACCCATAACTGTCTCGGCAATATTCCACAGCTGCGCTAATGAAACCGCGCCTTTCTCATACGCTATCTCCTCACACAATTGCGAGACTAGCTCGTCAGGATACAACACCATTCTTCCTAAGTTTGTCAAACACTCTACGGGGAACGCAATTAAAACGCGTGCGTCCAAAACCAAAGCACAATGGATAAAAAGGACTAACAAATATAATACAACTCTGCCTTAGACAGTACCACAGCTCCCCAGTTCCTTATAACTATAACTGGTGCAAATTTATACACCTCTTGGCGTCCAAAAATAACCTATTTGAGTGGCCATCTTTGACTATTCCTGATATTGAGTGAGTCCCAGGTCGATTTACCCACTCAAAATAACATCATATCACCTAATACGTACTTGTTTGCTACGCCAGCCTTAAAAAGAAGTTTTGGCGTCAAAACATGCAGTTTATAGCGATGAGTAGTGGTGAGGTCGAGTGAGCGCTAGACATTTGCAGGGTTGATACAGGGGCATACAGGTTTTAGTGTGAGGATGGTTAAGGCTGTGGAAAGACGGCTTGTACCGCAGGGTGTGGTTACTAATTTCTACAACAGAGTGAAGGAGGATGGGACGATAGTACAGTCGTTGCAGCGTGGTGGTGGTTCGCGGAGGTCGCGGGCGGTCAATTACTCTGAGGTTGATGCTTTTGAGGATTTTGAGGAGAGCGATGATGAAAGGCAAGGGAGTAATAACCGAAGTGCGAGCACCGAGGCAGTTGTGGATGATAAATTGCCTGAGAATGTGGTTCTACCGGACCTGGAGGATATTATCACGGGTGAAAGCGATCCATCTTTGAATGTACTGAAGTTTAGGAAAGTTCGAGATACTTTCTTCGGTGGTAGGATTGCTATCAGGTATAAATTAGAACTCGATCAGAATGAGGTGCGATCATCTTCACTAGCTGTGCCAATAATTGTGCCAATAACGCTAAAACTAGAAGACACTGCTGATGGAATTTCCATTACCGACTCTTTACTATGGAACATAAATGACACTTCGGTAACGCCAGAGCAATTTTCCCTGGTTTATTGCCGTGATTTAGGGATTTTGGGGAATAACTACATACAACAACAGATTGCAACACTGATAAGGGATCAAATTGAGAATTACAGAACTTTAAGCGGGCATTTGTTGCAAGCCAACGAAAATATGCGATCGTATCCAGACTTTCACGTTCATTTAAACATCGCATGTAACTTAAACAGTAGGTATTACGAGGACAATTTCCAGTGGAACATCAATGATGAATCTTTGACACCCGAGAAGTTTGCTACCATTGTGGTGAAGGATCTTGGTCTAACGAGGGATTTCTTGCCATCCATATCTCAGGTTCTTCACGAACAATTGTTACAAATAAAGAAAGAATGGATTAAAGGTGAGTTCAATCATGAGCTGATACATCCAGATGAGAATAATAGAATGGTGAGAATTGAAGCCAACCAAGGTGAACTGGACAGAGCGTGGTCACCAAGAGTTGAAGTATTATCAATGGATGAGATTCAAAAGAGGGAAGTAGAGAGAGAAAGACAATTAAGAAGAATGAAGAGAGATTCTGATAGACTAGGAAGAAGAGGTCGCCGAAAGTGATCGTAAGAATTGTATTATATATTTTTGCAAATATCGTTAATATTTATCACCAAAATATAAAAAGTAAACTGCATATATGGCATGATAATGACAAAGGTCACAAAACTACCAATGTTTAAATAAATTTATACACAAATATTTTTATTTATAGTTGGTACTTTATATTCATCACCAATCCATTTGTATACTTCATACTTTGAGTTTAATTTCTTGTTGGCATGCATACAATAACTATTACCACTGTTTGCCATCAAGGCACCAGTCCTTGCCATCTGTTCTATAAATATACACCGTTTAATTCTAGAGTGAATTAGTGCCATTGAACACATAGAACATGGTTCATGTGTGGTATAAACATCAAAATCCAAGCATAAATAATTTTGCGGCACATTGTTACAGTCTTCTAACGACCTCCGCTTCTTTTCAGTATTTGCAACCTTGTTTATACCAACCATAATACTATGGTCAATTTTTAAAGAGAGGTGTTCTTCTTCACTATGCGATCTCTGATCTACTGCTATAATAAAGTCACCCTTGAATTTGGGATCAACAAAAACTGAAACTATGGGCAAAGATCCGGATTCCTTACCTATTCTTTTAGATTCCTCTTGAATGATTTTGAGGTAGAAGTTTATTTCATCCATCTTGAACTCTGAATCATTTAAAATTTGATCATTGGGATTACCATTCCAAACCAAAGGCCAATACTTCTCTGACCATTCCTTCACTAAATCTTTATCATATGGACCCCTCTTGGGTACCTTATTGCTCGAGTTAAGATTCTCATAATCAAATTTAATTAATTCCCTTACTTCGTCAATATTATCGTACATTAGTGTGGAGCATATAATGCATCGCAGGAGACTATTACCTTCTTCATTTATGACTTTCCGAATTCTCTTACAATGTGCTAAAGGTATCGGGTCCTGATCCCTAGTGTTTAGCTTTACCAATTCTATGAAGGACTTTGACAATTGTGGCTGGATATCTATTGTCCACACGTTGCATAGTTCAGGAACATTACTGATATCGAGAGGTTGGATTTGCAAAAGACGATCTTCCACTATACAGCGCTTGAAATCAATCTTAATTTTATTGTCTACCTTCTTCACCATGTTCTAGTTAAGCAATTGCATGAATCATAAAAGATATAGCTCTAATGTAGTAGCTTCCATATTATTAGTTCCTATTTTGCTTGCGATGAGCTGTGCACTTTTTCAATAAATTTTCACTTTTTAGCGATGTCCTGATCAAAATCGGTGTGATTGAGCTGATTAATGACTCGAAAGTATTACAACAACCAAGAGAAAATAATATACATCTACCAAAAAAACAACCATAGAATAATTTCTTACACATCCTTGATAAATTAACGACTAATATTCCATTTTACTATGCTAACAGATAATAAATGAATGAAAGTGCTTCGAGAAGTAGTTACAACCAATGAAAACTCCCTAAGGCAACTTGGCGTACTCTTAGATTCTACTTTTGTGATTGAGAATGAAGTACAGATCGATATTGATAAAGATTTCTTTGATAGTTCTGCTGGTCACAGAAAGTTAATTGACCAATGCATTGTGTTTCTGCTGCAAAAGAGACTTTTGAATAATGTTTTAGTAGCAGGGTATAAATTGGCTAAGAATAATACCGTCAGATCTATATTACATTGTGAGAACAGCAACTCTGCAGTGAAGACTTTGAAATCTTCTAGCTGGGAGTTACTTCATACTAATATTGGAAGCCCAAAGTTCGTTAATCTAATACTAAATCATTCAATATTTACTTTTAACGGCGAGTTTACACAGCAAGTAGCTGGCAACTCATTAAATAAGCCACACTTACCACCTTCCTGGATAATAGACAATGACTATGAGCAAGAAACTGATATCAATTGCTTTTCAATAAATAATCGGCCCTACCTATATCACAATACAAGAGGATTTTGCATAAAATCTATCATACTTGACAGGGATATGTTAAATGAGACATTGGATATACAAGTAAAATATTTAATGAGAGAAATATTTGAAAATGATATTAAGCTAAATAAAAAAGCGCTGAGGACTACAGTCATAGAAACTGTTCTGAAGCAAGTGTTAGAAAACCAGCAGAGAATCCCAATTATTCCAATACTGGATAAAATTTGCCCAAAAACCTATTCCAACTATCACCTAGATCGAGCTACTCCTGTTAAGTGTGTTAACAAGTTCATAGTTGTCATTTTAGAAAAATTGAAAATTCTACAATTAATTGGATCTAGAAAGAATAGCTTTGTATTGTTTTCTAAAATCTCCCAACTACTAAAATTGCCACTAAACGGTAAAATAAATGTCAAAGAATTTTTTACAAAACTGAATGTCAATGCAGTTCGTAGATATCTCAGTATTGACCCAATTGGACAGCAAAAGCAAAGCATGAGATTATACCTGACCTGCGTTGTGAATTACCTGCTCTCTAAATTAATCCCTTCTTTATTAAAGTCTTTTTTTTATTGCACTGAGGTATCATCTTACAGTAAGATACTATATTTTAGAAATGATGAATGGAATTCTATTTCCACACCTTTTTTGAAAGAATATCTTGATAAGTATCTGGTCCAAAACACTCACTGTAATAGTCATTTTAGCTATATGGAATCTCAATTCAATCACTGCAATTTTCGCCTGATTCCGAAGAAAGGTAATAATGAATTCAGAGTGATTGGAATTCCATATAAAGGAAATAATGCAGAGGAATTATTACAGTACAAACAAAATCATACAAAGGTTATAGTGCCCACAAAGTTAATACTGGATTATCTACGCAAATCTCGTCAAACAACCCAAAAACTGCTATTTTCAGCTATGCAAATATCTGATCACATCTGTCAATACAAATGCCACTTACACTCCAAATATGGTTATATTCCGAAATTATTCTATTTAAAATTTGATATCCATAATTGTTATGACTCAATCCCAATAGCAAAAGCCAAAAGTGTTCTCAATAGCTTAATTAATAACTGCGGCTATGAAGAATTCTATGTACGCTCCGTTACCATTTTAAATACAAAAAACAATGAAGTTCGATATGATACAATAGTAAATGGTCATATAAACATAAGAGACTTTGAAATAATGGTTGATAACTCTACAACAACATTCTTGACAAAGGAGGACATTATGGATTTGATCGAGTTTGAAATGGAAATGACAAGTATACGATTATTTGATAAATGCTATCTCAGAAAGGACGGATTATTTCAAGGGTTGAGCCTATCTGCTACAATTGTTGATATATTGTATGATGATATGCTTGAAAAGAATAGAGTATTCAAGGATATCTTAAATAATGATGGGTTGGTTCTGCGTCATGCAGACGATTTTCTCCTTATTTCACCTTCAAAAGAAATTATTAGTTATGCAAGATTAAAAATAAATGAGGGATTTACTGAATATAATGCCCAAGTGAATCATCGGAAAATTGTATTCAGCGAATCTGACAATATTGCCAATACAGCTATACCATTTTGCGGTGTTGAAATTATTCCCAGAACTTTGGAGGTAATAAAACGATTTTCTGCTATGAACGAGACTGATATAAGCGATCATGAAGGTAACATTTATTCCAAATGTGCAGTTCTTTTTAAAATGAGATTGAATTATGGTACAATGAATGCAAACTTAAACAGCATCAGCACGATGTTAAAACAGGTAGAAAATGCAACAATAAATATTGTGAGGATAATTCTGAACTCAAACCATATTGCAACTTCAGTAAGTAGTTTTTCATCTTTCGTCAATGAGTTGTACAATATTTGTCTTCTGTCAAGTCGAAATTTGAATTTACTAAATCATAGGGACCTCCAAAGATTTCTTACTAGCATTAAGAAAACCATACTTACTGTTTTGCTAAAGAATCTCAAGAGAAAGTATTCTATATATAACGGAATATCTAGAAATATGAACTCGAAGCGAACGTCGAAATAAAAAGTTTTTAGTTCATGAACTAAGTAATGCATATATTATATTAACCAAAGGTAAAGGAAATATATATTAAATACCAAAATCCTCTGTGATACTATCTTTACAACAATTGTCCTCCACCAAAATTGGCTCGCAGATTTTCTTCGTCCTTTTCTCTTCTTCTTCTCTCTACCTCTTCTACACCTCCTGATTTCTTCAAGTTTGAATTCTCAACAAAGTTGCCTAACTCGTCTCTGAATTCATCCTCATCTCTATAACCTCTTTCACGTTCCCAGATTTTTTCTGCTCTCTCTAAAGCTTCCACTCTGCTTTCATGATCGGGATTTAACTGCTGAACAGCCATTAACATCTCTTCCCTCACTTGGTTAAAGGTTCCAGGCTTTAACAGCGGTAGTACTGGATTTCTTCTGGGTTTAGCTGGGGTTTTCTCCTGTTCCTTGCAACATTGATCAATCAAATCGAATGTTTCGACAGCCTTTTTCAAGTCTTCTTTCAAATCCACGATGAGATCTTCTTGTAATGTCAAAAATTGTTGTTCTTCACAAACCTTATCCAGCTCTGTTTCCCAAATCTTCTTCCAATGAGGCTTTTCAGTATCGATAAATGATTTCATCCTTTGTAGATCATGCTCAGCATCGTTCAATTCTTTTTGAACCAGTTCTAATTTTCTTTTTGACGGTTGTGCACCCCTCTCAGCAACATCCTTTCTGATAATTTCAATAAGGTCTTGCAAATCGTCAACTTTACTTAATAATTTATCTGATACATCTCCCAGTTCAGTTTGTGACTGCTCAATATATTGGCGGTTAGAGGAGTTATTCGTTGCCAGATTTACGGATTTGAAAGCATCAACCTTCTCCAGAATGAATTTTATAGTTTTCTCTAAGGCTTTCTTATTATCGATATAAACTTGTCTTACAATAGCAATTTCATGCTGTACCTCTTTGAGAGTATTGCTGTATTCTTTGTTTGTCGCCACATTTTCTTTCTCAGATGATGATGCTTGAACTGGTGCGGAATTAATTTGAAGACTTGAAATTCTATCAAGCATGACCTGCTGGTTCTTCTGAAGCTCATCTTTGAGCAAATCTATTAGATCTGATCCAGCACTTGATGGGGGGGCTTGTGTAGGACGCGAATGCAGTTCAACTAATGATCCTTCCTTGACTTCTTTTAGCCCATGTTCATCCAATTCATATGATATGTTGTGAACGGGGTCGTTAATATATATGTCCGGAAAAGAATCTCCACCTGGAGAGTAAGCAAACATTTCGACAAAAAGTAATCTTAATCCTGTCATTGTTATTGGGAAAGTGGCTTCACATTTCTTGACTCTGTTATCAAGTTTCAAGAAAAGAACGCCTTTAGCTTCTGCCTTATCAGTTGCTTCAACCTGTTTCATAGCTTCAACTTTATCTATGTCAGATATTTGAACAGCTTCGGGATTGATTTCATCTTCATGCTTGTCCTCAAGTTCATTCTGCAATCTCTCGGTCAACTTGTTTCCAGTACTCGACAACCTCTTGGAACCTTGTGAAATAATCCTCTCTGAAGACAAGTCATTGTCTAGACTTTGAGGAAGACCATTTGAAGCAAGAGCTGCGGCATTAGCGGCCTCTGTAGCTGAATGGTTTGTCAACTTAGCCATGTGGTATGCAGAGTACCTCTTTGAAGCCTTACGTTGCAGGTTATTACCCTTTTTCAGCTGTGCAAGCGCATCTCCTTCTTCCGGTTGAGAATCCTCCACAGCGGTCACCGAAGTTAATCCCGCGCTTGTGGTTGTAGATTCTGTGTCAGCATCAACAAATTGCTGATCAACAGTCGCACTGTTTCTCTGCGATTGCACATTGGAAACTATGCTATTAACTCTGCTGCCTGCCGTACTCACACCACCACGTTCACTTTCCAAAGATATAGAGCTCGTTATTGAATGCTGCTTCCTATGTTGAGGAGATGTCATCATCATTTTCTGTTCCTGCTTCATGGTTTTCAGGAGTGCCTGCTTTACTTTCAACTTATCAAGCAAAGTAACTATGATCTCCCTGATCTGAGGCAAGTACTTGTTAAGTGACTCGTCAGAGGGCGGCTCCCTTAGCGCCACTTCCAGTACTTTGCGCAACGCCAAGGGTACGTCCCCTAGATCGCTGATATCCACCTTCGCATGGGTGAAAAACTTGGATACAATCTTGAAATCATTGCCCAAATGCACATAGGCATCAGATACCGCTCTAGGACCCACAGACCCACGAGACCACTGTGTTAACGTCTGCAAGAGCAACTTGGTAGACATCAATAGCTTGGTCACCGTGGTCTCTATGCTGGAATGGGTCTTGCCCAGCGGAAGTTTTTCCTCAGACATTTACTCTCTTCAATTGCCACAGGGTTAACCAACTAGTGATTTTGTCCTATGTACAAGGTTCACCTGCCTCTACTTGCCTTCTTAATATTTTATTTTGATCCGAAAAGCTTTAAGTTCTTCCAAGTTCTTGAAATTTGAATTTAAAAACGCGATGAGCTTAGAACAATAGTGAATGCAAGTTAATGACACTAGCTGAGAGTGAGGAGAATAGAGGGCGAACGCACAGTGATATATGAGTGATGAGGTAGTACTGGGCTCGGAGACGGAGGACCAGGAAGTGCTGTTCCAACAGGACTGGCAGGACACGGATGTACCATCTTCGCAGTTACGTGAGCCCTTATCTCAGGCTCCAGTTGCGGGAGAACTTGGCGTTAGGCAGTCAGAGACAGCACCTTTGGATGCGAGTGGTGATACAAATGAATCTAGAGACCAGCCAGTACCGGCGATAGGACTCAGGTGGTCATTAAGAAAGCGGAAGGCTATCCAGAAGATGCCGTACAGTTTGGATAGGCTAAAGCACAAGCAATTGCTTCAAGGTTATGATGTCAGCAATGACATGATGTCTCAATTGGAGTTGCCTGCACCTACAGCAGCAGATCTGGATACCTATTTCCAACTTCCGGAGTCAGATTCGGATAGTGAGTCTGACCCCGAAGCTAGTATAGAGATTAAAGATGATGATGAGCTTGGCAACGACAGTCTGGAAGTAGTTGTGCCACGTAGGTACAGAGGTATACGCTTAGACAGGTCTTTGGATGATGATAGTGACACTGATAGTGATGGTGACGATACGGTAAATTCTCAAAGTAATCAAAAATCAAGCCAGAGTGAGATCATGTTTAGAGGCAGGAAAATAAACCTGAAGACTGGTTTCAAAGGTTTATTACCACGTTCTGTGTGGGAAAAAAATATGAAAAGCCAACAGTCTAAACCTAAGTCCAATACATCCTCCACCTCAAGGGCGCACAAAGGTGTGGCATTAAGGAAAAGAGTAGCAAATAGACATTCAAGCACACTTAATGATGGCTTCCTTATTGACGATATTAGTGAAGTAGAAGAAGAAGTCACACCTTTGAACTTAAACTCAGCCCAATCTCACTTAATTGCTGAAGATATGGCGACATCTCATGAAAGACCACCGTATATACTTGAGGATGAAAGCGGTATAGATTACATTTCCAATAATAAACAAGATGTTCAGGGAAGGTATAGTACTTACATGGCTGGAGAAATCTTAGATGGAAATAAAAACCTAACTCGGGAGTTGAATCCTGCTTATAACTTTGATGAACCTTCCTTGTCAATGATGTTACACAGAACTTCACCTAATAAATCCAAAAAGGACAATAAGTCAAGGGCCCCCAGAAGTAATAAGCCAGGGTCTTTGATCAAGAGGAGGAAAAAAGAAAAGTCAACCTACAACCCTATTACCAAGGAATATAGCATGGTAGGTATAAAATATTCAAGGCGCTCAATTAGACGTCCACCTAAAGAAAAGCCTTACAACAATTATGAGGCCAATATAACTAGTAAAAAGGCAAGTGGTGATTTATCCAATTTACAACCATATCTCAAGATTCCTGACGTAGATAAGAAAGACCATAAAGGGGATCGACAACAGAAAACGAAATCCAGATCAAGACCATATGAAATAGCTCCACCTGAAAATGCTATTTTTAAAAGGAATGATATTAGAAGCTTCAGTACCGTTGTGGAGAAAATTGGTGATGAAATTGTGGTGCAACATAATCCAAACTCAAAGCTTCAGGTGACAGAAGATGCACCCCCAGGACTTCAGAATGGATTTTTGTATCTACGAGAGAGATTTCCAGCCATCGAGTCACTATTTAATCACAAAGCAATTGAAATACCCAATGTGATAAAAATATCTCTTGGGAATGAATCATATGTTTTATCAAAGATGGATTACAAAGCATTAAAAGATAACTTGACTAAATTGTTTACCGAAATTGTTAACAACGGTGCAAGTGATGATGAGATCTTTGATTTTAACGTTCATGTCACTTCCATTTTACTTTACCTAAATAAAAGTGATATTTATGAAATAATTGAAGATTTCCATCGCAAATTTCGAACAAAACTTTCCTCAATTTATCAGAAAGCCAAACCAATACATTTTTTTCAGATAGTAATGTGCCAGCTAATGCTATTTGAAATTACCAAGTATGCTGATATTTCAACTCAGTATAAAAAGATTCTTCAAGATAGACTATCAAATCACACTGTGTCATTCTTTAACCTGTTAGATATATGCTATGAAACTTTAAAAACACAAGAATCGCTGTACTTAAATGAAGCTTTCCACATTATCTCTTTAATTATTAGTGATTTTGAGGATGGGATTGAATTAATTTGGGAGAGGTTGGGAAAAAATACATACTCTCCTTCATTATTTTCAATTATCATTACTACATTGCCAATATTAGAACCCCAATGGCAGTCTGTTAAAATAATAAATTCTTATGAAAATCTCAAGGGTGTACTAAAGCTCGTTAGATATTGCAACAGCTACTACAAATGGAAACCAAATGATCTGCTGATTCTCCAACTTAACAAAATATTTAAAGAAAGGAGATTTGAAGACTTTCCTGAGGAGCATATGGAATCAGAACTGAACCATGTAATTTCCTCTCCAACCGAGAAAATTAAAAGAAAAACGATCTTTAACAAATACTTGTCAATTTTGAGGAGCTCAAATGTTCACAGTAGTATCATTGAAAAGATTACACCTATGAGTGAAATTTTAACCACCGACACCACATCTATACTGATTAACAGAGTTAATTTAATTATCATTTTGAGCTGGTTCTCTAATCTAAATATAGAGAAAAGATTGAGTGAACTTTTAAAACCAGTTTTGAACGATTCATATCTCCACGATAGAGATTCTGGTACCACTAGAATAGTTGCTAGGTCTGTATTAGAGTCATTTTTGGCTTTAATACGTACAACAGCAAAGAAAAATGGTAAAATTTCGCTGAAACTTAATATATTTCATCTATTCTTTAAAGAATATGTTTCAAAACATGACTATCTAGTTTCTATGTGGATTAGCTTCATTAATCGTACAGCCAAAATAAGTGCGAACCTACCGACAAGGACGTTAAAGAGTGTTTTGAAATATTTAGTAATATGTTTCGAAGATATGCAAGGCGATATTGAAACACCTTTATTGTCAGCCAACTTGTCTCTCATGAAATTTATGGTAAAACATTTGGAAAATATCCACATGTCGATAATAAATTCACGACTTCTATCATTATCCAAACAACTTGCGAAAACATGTCGACCATGGATAAAATACTACACCATTATTTGTGATTATATGATTCAGAGATCTGAGATGACCTTTTGGACATATTTCCAATATAGCGGAATTAATTTTGATAAGCCAAATGGTCTATACTTTCTGAGAAAAGCTTTGTCAATTGCTGACGATGCCTCATACCAAATCATAAGAGAGAGGCTTTACAGTACCCTAATAGATAAACTATACATCGATGAGTCTGATGACTATTATGCCTTATATAACACCGTGCTCGGTAGAGATTTAGGTATTAAATTAGAGTTTAAAAAAATCAGCGGTGAATCTCATCAGCTAGAACTGGTGAAGAGGTTGGTGCGCACTTTGGCGAAATTACAAATGTACCCAAAGATCAATATCTTAGTACAACATATTATCAGCGTTTTTAACAAAAAATTCATATCTGAGAATTTTGCGGTTAACTTTGTTCAATTTATAGATGAGAATTACCGTGACTATTTAATCGATTATCAAGATTTCTCCATATTGAAGCGCCTGTTGTCTATGAACGATATCAAGAATGAAAGACTATTATTCAAAGAAAGTTTCAGAAAGTGCGAGGGTCGTATGCAACAGATGTTATTTATCCAGAAGAATATACTAAGCATTATACACAAATTCGCTAAAGATGAAGCAGATAGCGCATCTATGATCTTGAAAGATAAGATTGTTCAACTAATGGTCTCACCCATTTTAGATTGTGAAGTTCATTTTATTCGACTGATGATTGAAAGTAATATTATGCCCTCTGACAATGTCGAGATTTATTCTTCAAGTCAGATATTTATTTCGTTTATGATGGATGTGCTAAAGGGCTATCTTGACTCTATTAATTGGATAATAGATAGTGACAGCTTCCAGGATTATTATCTGATTGCTTTGAAACTTATCATGGCTTATCCTGCATCTTTATGCCTCGAGGGTAAATGCTTCTTTAAGATACTGACTTTCGTAGACGTGCTGTTAAATAACTATTGCTTGGGCTTGGAGGAGTATAGTTTTCTCTACCAACGTACCATCAATGCAATAGACAAAAATGCCAAGCCCCAGTTCTTCGAAGTGGAGATGACAAACGAAATGTCAAAATTGCTAGCATCTATCAAGTTCCCAATCAATCGTCATGAAGATCATGAGAGAAACGACACCACCCGGTTAATATCAAGATTAAGGAATTATACCTGCCAATAAAGAACTTTTTTGGTCCTCTTCATTCAAGTTGTAAATAAATTCACCCGCAATGTTACTCCGTTCCTAAAACTCCTAGATATCTATCAAATACTAGCATCTCTATAATTCATTTGTCCTTATTTGCATTGTCCATCGGCACCAAATCAGTTGCCATCTTAGCTATGCCTTCTGTGTTTTCCCCACATATAAAGCAAGATTTGTCAATTTTGATCCTATTTACAAAGCATTTCTGACAGAAGTAATGTCCACAATTAGTTTTCACAGGGCGTTCATAGGATTCTTTACATAAAACACATTTGAACGGCACCGCCTCTTTTCTCGTCTCCTCCTTCTGTTCATCGATCTTCCAATCAGTGGCCAAAGTCCAGCCCGCTTTGAAATCATCTCTTGAGTGCAAAAACTTACAACTATCGCCATAACCACAGTAACCCGTCTGCTTGAAATCCTTACACACATCTGGCTGAAAGTCAGTTAGAATAGTATTACGTAGGTTCGCTGCTTGTTGTATCTTCTTGCTTGATGCTACTGGTTCGGAGTTCAACCTGTCATGTTTTGTGGCCTGTTCCTTCAGTCTCTTAAGCCGTACCGCTGTCGCATCTGCTTCACCTACAGCTTTTTGATCTAGTTCTGGTCTCGATGCTATTTCCTCCTCTAACTTGGCAACATGACTCTTATCCAATACTGGCTTCACCGCCACCGCAGGTTTCTGTACAGCAGGCTTCTGCACCGGAGTTTCAACCTTCACCCGCTTTCGAGTCTTACTGGCAGCACTCCTCTTCTTAAACATCGGATAGTTCTTTCTTGTGGACCCAACTTCCACAAATTCACTACTATTGCGATGAGCTCATCGCAAAACTCTTAAAATTTCAGTTTTTGATCCAATTTTTCACAAGGGTCGGTGTTAATTTAGTAAATGCGGTAGAGTGTTGAAGTTGCATAAAGGAATGCAATTTAAAGGGCTAAAGGAACAGGGCTTGATTGCATTGAGGAAAGCGCCAAGTATACCATGAGTGATAAGGTAGTGCGTGCAAAGTTTGTTGAGAGTGTGCAGCCGCGGCTCGGTGGAGACACCACGCGGGTTATCCTGAAGGCGTTGCACCAAGGGCAAGTGAAGGAGGTTAAGGATGGTGAGGATGTTGAGGTTGATGAGGAGCAAGAAGGTAAGAGTGGCATGGTGGTGATGCCCTCTCCGCTGTTGAGCTCGACGCCACCTAGCGTGGTGCGGTCCATGGTGCGATTGTATCCATACCTGAAGTTAACAGATAAGGCTCTTGGGGTACTGACGTGGAGTGATTTTAGCATATGGAATAGCATTGTGTTAGTACCGGCTTATCTCCTCTTTGTCTTATACTATGAGGTGTTTGTGGCCTACTTGGGTCATATGATAGTGATATTCTGTGTACTGGGCCTTATGTGGATTTACAACTTTGTCGAATCACCTCAAGATGTACCAATTCTGGAAGATATAGTACTTAAAATGAATCGCGTGCAGTACAAGTTTGATAAATTCATTGAGCCAGTGATTACACTAAAGGAACAAGATATAACGAAATTGCTGTACGTTAGTATGCTAATCTCGCCTATTTACGTGCTGCTGGGGTGCCTGCTCGGTAACGAGTTCATTCGGTTTAACATCGCAAGCTTTGGTGTGCTTATATTGACATACCATTCTCCATGGTGTAAGACTTTGAGAAGACTACTGTGGAAATTCAAGTTTGTCAGAACAGTGATATATAGGGTGATGGGTATACAGACTTACGAAGTACAGGAGCCCAAGATCAACTTAGACAAGAAATACAAATTTACGTATGTCTTATATGAGAACCAGAGAAGATGGCTTGGAATTGGATGGAAGTCAAGCATGCTGAGTTATGAGAGAACACCTTGGACTGACGAGTTCTTAAATGAGGCCCCCAAACCATCTGATTTCCAATTACCAAACAAAGAATGGAAATGGCTCGATAGTGAATGGAAGCTTGATCTAAGCAATGATGGCGCCATTGAGGTACCAGGAGAGAGGTTTTTAACGAATCCAAAGGAGAATGATGGCTATATATACTATGACAATACTTGGAAAAACCCAAGCATCGAGGATACATTTTCAAAGTACACTAGAAGAAGAAGATGGATACGAACTGCAGAGCTAATTGAGAAACTTCCAACAGCAGCAACAACGACGGCAACATCAACGTCAACAACAACACCATCTGTAAAATAATCATTGCTAGTTGGTATATGATTTTTCTGTATTTGCATATATTTGTCCCTATTTAGATATTCATAACTCCAGAAATCCTAAAGATATGAGAATCAAGAAAATACCAACCAGTATCTGGGGGCGTATTCAATTCCGTTGTAGAGTCATCATGAGAAGAATGCTGTCTTTGTAGTATTAATTAAAAAAGTAATGATATCAAGCTGTTTATGATGTATTATATGTCTGGGTCCTGCAAGAAAGTATAAACCACGTGATACAATCCCCCCTTAATTTTACAGTTTGATAAATCATGTGACAGTAAATCAATGCCGGCCATGCCAGCAGTTGAAAGGTATATGCATTATACAATTTGTATATTATTGCGGGGATTACTAGAATCAGGATGATAGTCCAGCCTTTTAACAGAAAGTTTTGATTAAATTTTGCAGTCAGGTATAACTTTATAGTTATACCTGTACTGATGAGTTGATGTCAATAAAATATGATATTAAAATTATACAAGGAAAAATGTATAGTAATGATGAGATTCTTATAATTTATCCAGAGAATACTAGAGGGCAGAGTGGGAATCCAGTATTAAGAACTATCCAACTTTGTAAATCGTCCAATTCCACATCACACCAACCCTATTATTATTCAATAGGTTCGGTTGAATGCGGGAGTACATTGAAACAGAATTTTGGGGTACAAGTATTGGAATAGCCGAACTAGATGGCGTCACGCATACCCACTAGTATTCTTTTAAAGCCATGACCATTTTTATTCTCATTTTTTTATGTTGATTCAGTTTGTCATATGGACGGTTTGTATGGTAAAATAAGTTGTAAAGTAAAATTGTTCATTTTATAAGGTTTGTAGGAATTGAAAAAATTTGTGATTAATATTTTATAAAAAAAATGCTTAAATCTCTATTCTTGTCGCCTTATTTACAACTTGTTAACCTTCAAAGTTGGTGGCAAAGATTGGATCAACTTCTTGGCCTTACCAGCGTCGTTGACGGTCAAAGTGTACAAGTGTCTGGAACCACGGACCTTGAACTTGGTTTGTCTGAATTGCTTACCGTTCTTGTTCAACTTCTTGTTAATCTTAACAGTAGCGGATTGGACATCGTTTCTTCTGGTCAATTCCAAGAATTGCTTGATATCAGTAACTTCTCTGGCCATTTTTGTATGTGATTCTTTCGCGTGTAGTTTCGACAGAGGTATCTTGAAATAAACTGTCTAAAAACACACACATAGTTATATTATACCTGCGCTTAAGCGCTATGCTAACAAGTATAGCCCAATGGACAACTGGGTAAAAAAGTTTCAGTGAGGAATCCTGAGCTTCCAGCAGTCTCCCCGCGAAGCGAGAGCTCATCCACCCAGACAGGAAGAGAAGGCAGACTCCACTAACTACCCAACCAGGACGCTAGCCTAGGCCACCTTTGCTAGACAGAGGCAACAGCTGGTCTAGGCAGAGGGACGAGAAACTAGGCAGAGGGGGATGGAGGACTTGGCCAAACTGTCTGTTCACCCACCCGCTGGCCCCCCCACCAAGACGGGGAACCTCCTGTCGATACCAGCGCAAGCAAGCTGAGATAAGAGAATGTATGGGTTTTCTAGACTGAAAATTTCCTAATTAGGTAAAAAGATTATGGTCTTATGCATGCATCCCAGACAACCTACGGAAAAGCAGTCACAAAACTAACAAAGCATTTTTAGTGGTGTTTAGAGGGGAAAGCCGGGTAAATGTAAGTGAACTGGTGCACGTCAGCTGCTCTTCTATCCGGGTAACGTTTCTACTTCCAAGTTTTTGCTTCTTTGGGCGTGGAGTCATAACGGCCACGGCAGTGTTTGCTATGGCCTGGCCCCTCCCCCTGACTCCCAGCTTGCTGCTGTTACGCTCAACTCGCATAAACTTTGGTATACACGCATATATGGGATGGTACGCGTCAACTAATTCTATGTATTTACCAAGGGCAGTGATTTCTGCTTGTAGTCATGGCACGATCCGGTAAGGTCATAAGGAGTCAAATGTGTGGGGTTCACGAAAAGGGGATACTCACTTACGGTTTTGTCCCTGAATCGACGTAAGCATTTATAAAGGACGGAGTTTTCGCACAAGACAGGCCAGAAGGATTGTATACTACTGTAGGACACACGTAAATACAAAAGTAATGTCTGGGCTAGTGAGAGACTTTATAGTTGGGTATGCGGAGGATTTCGCGAATGAGTACGCGCAGGAGAACTTCCAGCCGGTGATTGACCCGTACTACGCGCGGGTGGGTCCGCAGAAGAAGAAAGTGCGCCGGGAGCTGCCAGCGGAGCTGTTCAGCAAGCAAGAGCGCAAGCGGTTCAAAACTCTGCAGTCTAAGTCCTGGACACACGACCGG
This sequence comes from Nakaseomyces glabratus, assembly GCF_010111755.1. Classification (NCBI taxonomy): domain Eukaryota; kingdom Fungi; phylum Ascomycota; class Saccharomycetes; order Saccharomycetales; family Saccharomycetaceae; genus Nakaseomyces; species Nakaseomyces glabratus. The sequence goes on from NC_088951.1 coordinate 116,506, forward strand.
TCCATGTGCGGGTGCTGCTGCTGGACGGAGTGCATTGGCTGGGCGCCCGTGTTCAGCATCATCCCCGTGGTGGGGCCGATCATCATGTACATGATCCACAACTCCTTGGTCACGTACGCCGAGCGCAACCTGTACAACAACAGGCTGCCCACGGGCCTGAAGACCAAGCTGCTCGCGAACATCACGTTCGACTTGTGCATCACACTGGTGCCTGTCCTGGGCGCCCTGTTCTCCTGGCTGAACGGCTGCTCCACGAGAAACACAGCCCTTATATACAACGATCTAGTAGAGAAACGCATGAAGCAGGTACCACAGTATCAGCAAGCTCAGGCTCAGCAAGCTCAAACTCAGCAAGCTCAAGCTCAGCAAGTACCACAGTACCGTACACAACAGCAAGCTCCAGCTCAGCAAGTACCACAGTATAGAACGCAACAGTATCGGTGAAAAAAAAAACCGGCTCATCGCACTAACTCCGGTTTTTATTTTTTGGGCCTGCGTGCGTTATTGTATAGTCTGTAACAAATATAACTCGCGACGGTTCTTTCCGCAACGAAAACTGAAAAATTTTGAAAAAAAAATTTGGCAAAAATGACGTCTTCCGTTTTTATAGGGGTATTGACAATTTTGTTCCTAGAAGGCGGTGCAGGGGAGTGGGGTTGTGTGTAATGCTTATCAATGGGAGAGGAGGGGTCTGATCATCGCCAGGTTCTGTGGTGGATAAGCACCGTCAGTGGCAGGCGAGCTCTGGACAGGAGAGCTTGAGAGCTTGAGAGCTTGAGAGCCCGAGAAACTGACAGCTGGAGAGCAGGAGAGCTTGAGAGCGGTTAATATATAATGAGTCTATGCAGCAGCGGAGCTGCTGCTATAGACTCTGTCCCCGCGCTCTGCATTGCACTGACACTACAAGACAAAAAAAAATACAAAAACATACAAACATGGATCCTACTAGAGACCCTGACTTCAAGCCCCGGGACCCTGACGCGAAGTTGCTGCCACCTCCTGACCCAACCTCGAAGATTCCAAAGTCTGGGCCCATTACGCCGTATGTGCTGGCGGACTACAACGCGTCTATCGACGCTCCGCTGCAGATGAAGAAGAACACAACTCACTTGCCGCACTCGCAGGGTAACCACCAGCGCATACCGCTGAACAAGAGCGAGTTCCAGCCGTTGTCGACCACTGGCTCCTCAGAGGAGGACTTCGAATTGGACGACGAAAATATGGACAGCGACAGTGGCAGCAAGCGCGAGAGTCTCGGCCAGCTGTCGGGACACGGTATCGGTATCGGTGTGCACAAGAACCAGATTGCCGACTTGGAGGAAGTGCCCCACGGTATTGTCCGCCAGGCCAGGTTCCTCGAGGACTACGAATTCCCAACGCACAGACTGGCTAACAGGCTGCAGGACCCAAACAAGATGCCTCTCGTCATAGTGGCGTGCGGGTCGTTCTCTCCCATCACTTATCTGCACCTGAGAATGTTTGAAATGGCCCTAGACGCCATCTCAGAGATGACTAGGTTCGAGGTTGTGGGTGGCTATTACTCTCCCGTAAGTGACAATTACAAGAAACAAGGATTGGCACCATCGTATCACCGTGTCAGGATGTGTGAGCTGGCCTGTGAGAGAACTTCTTCCTGGCTGATGGTGGATGCTTGGGAATCTCTCCAGCCAAGCTATACAAGGACCGCAAAAGTCCTAGACCATTTCAACCACGAGATCAATGTCAAGCGAGGAGGTATCACCGTCCATGAGAAGAAACGGAATGCCGACAACAGTGGATACCACATGGAAGAACATAAGAGAGGTGTGAAAATTATGCTGTTAGCAGGTGGTGATCTGATAGAATCTATGGGCGAACCTGGTGTCTGGGCAGATGAGGATTTACATCATATCCTGGGTAATTACGGTTGTTTGATTGTGGAAAGAACAGGGTCTGATGTTCGTTCTTTCTTATTGTCACATGATATCATGTATGAGCACAGAAGGAACGTCCTTGTTATAAAGCAACTGATTTACAATGATATCTCATCTACAAAAGTCAGGCTGTTTATTAGACGTAACATGTCCGTGCAGTATTTGTTACCTAACTCTGTGATCAGGTATATTCAAGAGCACAAGCTTTACATCAACCAATCCGAACCTGTGAAACAAGTTTTGAGCGGTAAAGAGTAACGAAACGCAACTAACACAAGAAACATAAATGCCATCTTAACGAAATTAGCGATGACAGAATGCAGCTAATAAGAACTGCATTCGAGCCATCACTTATAAAATGAATGTACACTAACGACTTAATGACTCTTTACCTCACTCAGCTCAAGAACTAATATTTTTTGTAATTTAAACAGTTGTAAACATACACTCTCGATGTTTGAAGAATTATGGATAGATAGTAAGAGCGTTTTCGAACCATTTTGTGTGCCTTCAACTGCACTCTCGCATTATGAAATTTAATAATTAATAACAGCTATCGACTATTTTTGTTATCGATCTCAATACCTTCAGAGTTGTATACAATTAAACAGGCATAAACTTTTCTCCTCTCAGTCTTTTTTTTTTTTTAATTTAAAGAGGACACTAACATTCTTAAAATATTTTTCATGCTATTGTCTTAGATCACAAATCACTGAGCTCTAGACAATATTGTTCTATGCTAACAAAGAAAACAATTTTCAGTAGTACTAATATAATTTTAAATTAAACCAAAGAAGGTGATGCGCTGTTTGTAATTTCAACTTAGAAGTAGAGCCAGTCACTGAATAGGCCAATGCGAAATAAAATATGGTTTAGGAATGTATTATTTTCAGATCTTGAAGAAATCGTACCAGTTACAAAAATATGCATTTCATCATTTCATTTTTTTCTTTTTTACATAGAGTTAAATTGTTTATTTGAAAGGTATAGTGTGTACTACTTACATATGATGTGGTCTTTTTCCGCTTTTGTCTTCCTCTCTATGTGCAAGTTAGGCCAGTGGCCCCCCGCAGAGAAAGCAGTATATTGCCAACTTACTTGGTTGGTCCAACCATGTTTTCAGGAATGACCCATTCGTCGAACTCTTCTGAGGTCAAGTATTTCAACTCCAAGGCGGACTCTTTCAAGGTGATGTTCTTCTTGAAAGCGTTCTTTGCGATCTTGGAGGCGGCGTCGTAGCCGATCTTTGGGTTCAGAGCGGTGACCAGCATCAATGAGTTGTGCAAGTTGTGGTTGATCTTCTCGCGGTTTGCCTCGATGCCTTCGACACAGTGGACTCTGAAGGAGTGGCAAGCGTCTGCCAGCAATCTGATGGAGCTCAACAAGTTTGAGATCATGACCGGCTTGAAGACGTTCAGTTCGAACTGACCGTTGGCGCCCGCGAAGGTCACAGCTGCGTTGTTACCCATGACCTGGACACAGACCTGGGTCATGGCCTCGTTCTGTGTTGGGTTGACCTTACCAGGCATGATGGAGGAACCTGGCTCGTTCTCTGGCAAGTGCAGTTCACCGTAGCCGCAACGAGGGCCGGAGCCCAGGTACCTGATGTCCTGTGCGATCTTGAACAGAGAGCAAGCCACGGTGTTCAGGGCACCGCTGGCCTCGACGATCGCGTCGTGAGCTGCGAGAGCTTCGAACTTGTTAGGGGCGGTTTTGAAGTCGATGCCCGTTTCCTTGGAGATCTGCTCGGCGATCAGCTTGTCGAAGCCCTCCTTCGTGTTCAGCCCTGTGCCGACAGCGGTACCACCTTGTGCGAGGTACTTCAGGTGTGGCAGGGTGTTCTCGATTCTTGCGATGCCGTTGACGAGCTGCTGGACGTAGCCGCTGAATTCCTGTCCGAGGGTCAGCGGTGTGGCGTCCTGCAGGTGTGTTCTGCCGATCTTGACGATGTCCTGGAACTCCTCGGCCTTCTTGTGGAGGGCGTCCTTCAGCTGGGTGATCTCCGGCAAGAGGGAGTTGGTGATCTCCGTGACCGCGGCGATGTGCATCACCGAGGGGAAAGTGTCGTTGGAGGACTGCGCCTGATTGCAGTGGTTGTTTGGGTGGATCTTCTTGGAGCCGAGCTCGCCGCCGATCAGCTCAATCGCCCTGTTGGAGATGACCTCGTTGGCGTTCATGTTAGACTGCGTGCCTGACCCGGTCTGGAACACCACCAAGGGGAAGTGGTCGTTGAGCTTGCCCTTGGCGACCTCGTCAGCGGCCTGCTGGATGGGCCCCGCGATCTCGCTGTCTAGCGTCCCGAGCTTCTCGTTGACTATGGCGGCTGACTTCTTCAGCACACCGAACGCCCTCACGATGGGCTCCGGCATGCGCTCGCGCGCGCCGCCGATCTTGAAGTTCTGGAACGACCGCTGCGTCTGCGCGCCCCAGTACTTGTCCGCGGGTACCTTGATCTCGCCGAAAGTGTCCGTCTCTACTCTGTAATGCATCATCCGCGCGCTGTACCCGATGAGCGATGTCTTTGCCCTACTGCTAGCCCTCAACATTTTATCTGCCTTTTTTTTTTGCTTTTCGCTTGGTGCTAAGTAGCCCCAGTAGGAAGTGACAAGACAAGAGGGAAGAACAAGACATCGCGGCTAGGACTAGGGTAGGGTATTTATACTTGCGAGGGGGACGACTACGCCGATTTCTCGGAGTTTGCACTTCCTTCCCCATCCAACCCCGTCTCTGCTGTTTCTCTGCTGTCTCTCTGTTCTGTCTGTACTCCCTTCCACCAAACAACCCCTGAAATTCTGACTCTTGACGCCCATTGGTCCGGAGCGTTTTTCGGCTCGAAGGAGGAGCCCAAACTTCTCCATTTTACCCTCCCCTCCTGTGGGTGTGTGGGTGTTTCTTTTTCAGTGGAGATCACATGATGTACATGTACACGGTACATCACAGTTATACTTTTACACGCATCTGTCACATGTTTTTCCAGTTTTTGCTTCAATCACCCATCGACATCGCTTGCGATGAGCCTTTATATAAGCAAACATACAGCTACACATGTACAGCTACACACACAGAGCTACCCCTACCAAACCAATCACACCACAATGGCAAAGAAGAAGAAGGACAAGGAGGCGAAGAAGGCGCGTGCGGAGCAGAAGCTGAAGAAGAACCAGGCGAAGGCGGAGTCGAAGGACAAGAAGCGGGCCAAGAAGCTCGACGAGGACGACGACGACATGGACATCGAGGAAGTGCTCGCGAACTTCAAGAAGGAGCAGGAGCAGTTCGAGAAGGTGGCTGTAGACTCAGTCGACAAAGTGAACAAGAGGCTGAACCCATGCATGGTCGGAAACCCCTCGGCGTCGAGCAGCAAGAAAGAGCTTATAGTGTTCGGCGGAGAGTTCACCAACCCGCAGACGTCCACGACCACGTTCTACAACGACCTGCACACTTTCACGCCGGAAAACAACCAGTGGAAGAGGTACACGTCCCAGAACGCGCCCATGCCAAGGTCCAGCGCGGCAATGGCCGCGCACCCGAGCGGTATAGCGCTGCTGCACGGGGGTGAGTTCTCCTCGCCAAAACAGAACACTTTCTACCACTACAGCGACACATGGATCCTGGACTGTAACACAAAGGAATGGGCCAAGGTAGACGCCAAAGTCGGGCCCTCCGCAAGATCAGGACACAGAATCACAGTGTGGAAGAACTTCTTCATCCTGCACGGTGGGTTCAGAGACCTCGGCACCAGCACAACTTACTTGAGTGACTGCTGGCTGTTCGACATCACCACTTATAAGTGGAAGCAGGTCGAGTTCCCTTCAAACCACCAGGTCCCAGACGCAAGGTCCGGCCACTCGTTTATCCCAACCGCAGAGGGTGCTATCCTGTGGGGTGGGTACTGTAAAGTAAAGGCCAACAAGAAGGGCTACCAAAAGGGTAAGATCCTCTCTGACTGCTGGTACTTGAAGATGAAGAGCGATATCAGCGGCATAAGATGGGAGCGCAGACGGAAACAAGGGTTCCAGCCTTCGCCAAGAGTCGGGTGCTCAATGGCTTACCACAAGGGTAGAGGTATCTTGTTCGGAGGTGTCTACGATTTCGAAGAAACTGAAGAGAGCTTGGAATCCAATTTCTTCAACGACTTGTTCTCCTACCACATCGAAAGTAACAGATGGTACTCGTTGTCTATTAGATCGAGAAAGAGTAATAACAATGCCGTGGCTAAGAAGTCCGGTAAGAACTCGAAAGAACAGGAGAAGGAATTGAAGATGCTGTTGGATTCTATCCTGGAGAAGGCCAACTTGCAAGACAAATCTGATGACGATGAAGACGATGAAGAGATCAACACCGCACTTGCGAAGGTCGATCTGGAAGACGAAGAAGAAGAACAGTTAGCAGTGCAACATACAATCCTCACACAACTTCCACATCCAAGATTCAATGCTACCACTACTGTTATAGACGATACTTTATTTATTTTTGGTGGTATTTGGGAACTGGGTGACAAAGAGTTCATGATTGACTCCTTATACAGCATCGACCTGAATAAATTAGATGGTGTGACTATGTATTGGGAAGATTTGAAGGAAATTGAAAGAGCTAAGGAATTGGGTGTTGAAGATTCTGATTTCGAAGATGATGATGAAGATGACGATGATGAAGACGACGACGAAGAAGACGATAACGAAAAGGATGAAGGTGATGATGAAGAAAGCGAAGAAGAAGAAGAAGAAGAAATTGAAGAAGAACTTGAATACCCTGACCCAAGACCTTGGTTACCTCATCCTAAGCCTTTTGAAACTCTAAGAGCTTTCTATATTCGTGAAGGTGCGGCATTCCTCGAATGGGCCATTTCTAATAATAAAAATGCCAAGGGTAAGCATCTGAAAAAGCATTCCTTTGATTTATGTCAAGAACGTTGGTGGGAAAGACGTGACCAATTGCGTATCGAGGAGGACAAATTGGAAGAAATTGGTGGCGTTGGAGATATTATCGAGAGAGACAAATCTGCTAGCAGCAAGAGAAGATGAATATAGAAATTTTCGACCAACAAAATTTATTATTTATTATGAAAATTTCTGATAATCAAGCATCACCGGAATTTTGTTTTTTGAAATGAATAAATAGATATTGTATAATAGAAGTGAATTAAAAACATTACTAATGAAAAGAAATAAAATAGAACAACGAGAAACCTAGAGTAAGAATTTATAAATATTATAGAATGAGAAAATATCCTGAGATAGCTTATTGCTCCTCCATGAAAGACTCGAAGCAGTCCACGAAATTCTCCATGTTGTATCCATCTGGATAATGGATGCAGATATTCAAACCATCCTCCTCACAGTGGGTATATGAAAGAGACATTAGTGTATTTTGAGAGAGACTTGTAGTGAATCCTGGGCTCTTGATATGAGGGAATCTGATGTCGTTGTCATCGAAAGATACTTCCGATACATCATTAATCTTTATTAGTCTAGTGTTTGGCGCAAACTTCTCGTCATACTTAGTGAACTTCATTCTCTTCATATCATTATCATTGTAACCGTACTTCTTCCAAGTACTCATTCTTTGCTCAATGCTTTCAGTAACATAAGTGGCAATCTGTTGGAACTGTATTTCCAGCAGTTTTTCGTTGTACTCAGGATCACTTTCATTTAGACCTGGCACAGAGCATTGCTTGTCATCAATCATAGAGAGAGGACACTCTACTCTAATGTCCTTGTAGACCAGACCAAAATCTCTCTTCTCGTTCATCGAGTCTCTCAAGTTCATGGGCATTGAGAAAATCAAAGTGCCGTTGAAGCTCTTAACCATAGGCTTCAGACACAGCATTGTGATGGCGGCAATAAAACTTCTTAGGCATATCTTCTCGTTCTTCACAACCGAGTTCAAGTAGTTGAATCTTTCATTGGAGACGGAACCGAAGATGGTATGACCACAGTTAGAAGTTGCAGAAGTCAGTATATTGGTATATCTGGTTCTGAACAGCTTCAATTGATTACCTTCTTGGCTGATAACTGTGGTGGAGTTATCAGAGTTAGAGCTGCTGTTGGTAATGCTCGTGATTGGCATCTGGATGAAGTCCAGAGGCTTCTTGACGGCGTTACAAAAGATGGACTTGAAGAAGGACTGGGTCTGCAAGTTTAGCAGTTCTGGGCGCGTTGCAGGCAAGTGCAGTTTCAAGTTGTCATAGATGGACTTTGGCACTGAGTAATTGTTTTCGAAGGATTTCTGCAACTTAAACAAATACTCCAATGGCTTCTCGTAGCTCTGCTGTGGTCTACACACAGCTATCAGTTCCTTCAGAAACAGTTTATGGAAGTTGGCCGCGGAGAATATGTCAAACAGGATGTCCTGACAGTGGAACACCAGCTGGGACTCGTCGATCAGGTACAAGTTCCACAATGGCTTGTTGGAGCCGGGCTGGAAGACATCATTCTTCAGGATGTGGCGGATCAAGTAAGGTGGTGGACCGCCGGAGTGGCAGTTGACCTTCTCATCCTTCTCGTTATCGAAGGTGACCACAGATATGACGTCGGGTGTTCTTATCTCTTTCAAAGGAGCGAACTCGAGCAAGTCGTTCACGGTGGTGTACATCTCGGGGTTCTTCTCAATGAGGCTCTTCAGGGCCCTGGTAACCAGCGGCAAAGTCAGGGACAGAGCAGGCTTCTTGGTGGAGCGAGACTCCACTCTTGTGGCGGCTAGGGTGTCGTTGTCGTCATCCCATATGTGCTCATCGGCGGTGACTGAGTCATCGAATATGTAACTGGCACCGAAGACAGTACCGTTCTTATTGTTCTCTAGTATCTCAGAGAGCAACTTTCTCTCGTAACTAGACAAGGACCTAGACATGGTTTATGTGTGTGTGTTGGTGTGCTTGTTGGGATGTGGGTGTGGGTGTACCTTCTTTCAGGCTCTACATTACAACCAATTCGAGGATGTGTAAGACAAGCTTATATATGTTGTGAAGTAACAGTTTTCACATACATGAAATCAAGGCTTTGATATGATATTCGTTTAGTTGCCCCACCCAATGAGTTACCATAGCCCCGCCCCCTACCCCCGCAATCAATATAGGCATTTATAAGAGGGTTATTTCAAGAAGAGGGGTCCAACTACGAACCCAAAATCGTTTAATTATCGAAAACAAGATCTAAGCAAACGTAAATCGAAAGACAATGGGCAAGATTTCGTTTAATTATTGCAGGACAAGACGTCATTCCAGGAGACAACTCGTATAAACATGTCGTATACCTTTCCCAAGTCCAAAGTCCATGTAGAAGTTCAAAGGTCAAAGGTCAAAGTTCAAAGGTCAAGCCCAAAGTTCAAGGTACAAGCCTGAGAACGGGGAGTGAGCCCAACACATCTGTATAGCTGCGTGATAACCTTCCACCACCTCACAATACCTGGACCACCGACAACAGCTTATATATCCTTCACATGCATTGGCCTGCACTCTGGGTGACACGTGATGGGGGAGGGTGCCTGGCTGGTAGTTTGGATCACGTGATACACCAGCCAATCATATCTGATCAATAGTTTCACGTGACTGAATTCCACCCCCCGGGGAGGACTTCCTGCGAAAAGCTGGTGCCCCCAGACCCCTTCCGAGGTGTGTTGAACGCTCACATACATCAAGCTTGGGTACTTTAGGAGCGTATATTTAATGGTTGCATGGCTCTCGGCTACCAGACAATAATAATACAAAACACAAGATGTCTGCTGTTGCGAATGCCAGTACTGCCTGGAGGAAGGCCGGGCTCAGTTACAGTTCATTTCTGGCCATTGCTGCCAGAACCGTGCGTGAGTCGTTGAAGAAGGAGTTGCAGACGCCAGCTGTGATGGGCAGAGGCAAGACTGATGCAGCATACACCAAGTATGAGAAGGGCTCTCCAAAGTCCGACCCTATCCCATTGCAGGAGTAAATCACTACAACAAACTGAGTCTATATTCATCTGCCCCTCCCGCGAGTGTAAATAAGGAAAAACCACATACTTAAATCATACTGAATATACTATATAAAAGGATTTTAATATCATAGCTTCATTCTATATCAAACTTCTACTTTCCCCCGCACACACACACACACATCACCGAGCTCTTTTATCACTTTGCTCATCGCGATTGCGGAAGAACGACTACATAGCCTACTACTATAAGAGGTCTCTTACCTGGCAACAACTGTGCCCCACAAAACAATTGAAATTGGTACTTGGTTGTACAGGTTGCCACAGATTGCCACAGATAGGGGACAACCGCTGCTGAATAGGACATGAAGTACTCTGGAATAGCGGTGCTGAGGGGAGTGCGAGTGACGCCTCTGGCGTTGCCCAGGGCTGGGAGCAGGTATCTCTCCCTGCTCGCAAGACCGCCCACAAGACAGATAATTCATAACACAGGCGCTGGCTATGGCGTTTGGGTGAGTCATAAAGTGCTGACTAGTAGCACTATAAGGAGGCCGTTCACTGCGCACCGAGCACTGAACAATGAATATAACACCACTGCCGGTAATGCCAGTGTAAAGTCCCAATCTGCTACTAAGGAGAAAAACGAGGAGGACAGAAAGTATAGCAAGAAGGAGAAGGAGGAGCAATCCGAGACCAAGGAGAATCACTCCGAATTTAGGGATATAGTACGACTGATGCTACTGGTGAGACGAGATTGGAAGCTGCTGCTAACTGCCGTGGGTCTACTGACAATCTCATGCTCTATAGGTATGACAATACCTAAAGTCATTGGTCTTATTCTAGATCAATTGAAGAACGCACTGGCTGCTAATTCCGTGGATGGACAGCCGGTAAGTATAGATAAACTACCACCCATTGTGTTTGGCCTCTCATTTTATGAGTTCCTAGGCGGGTTTGCATTGGCATTACTGGTTGGTATTGCCGCCAACTACGGAAGAATTATCTTGCTAAGAGTCCTAAGTGAAAGATTGGTTGCTAGATTGAGGGCTACAGTTATTAAAAAGACGATACATCAAGACGCCGAGTTCTTTGACACCCACAAAGTAGGCGACTTGATATCTAGACTAGGTTCAGATGCTTATGTGGTATCTCGTTCGATGACTCAAAAAGTGTCCGATGGGTTTAAGGCTTTAATATGTGGTAGTGTGGGTATTGGTATGATGCTGGCACTATCACCCCAGCTTTCATGCCTACTACTTGTTTTCACACCACCGGTGATACTGAGTGCATCTGTCTTTGGTAAACAGATTAGCACAACTTCGAGGGAATTACAAGAAGCCACCGGTCATTTGACCAAAGTTGCCGAGGAGCAATTATCGGGCATAAAAACAGTTCAATCATTTGTTGCTGAACAGAGAGAAATAAACAGATACAACTTTGCAATCCGTGATATATTCAATATTGGTAAGAAGGCTGCTGTTATAAATGCAAAATTCTTTAGTTCTACCTCTGCAATGGGTGATTTGAGTTTTTTAACGGTGCTTGGTTTTGGATCTTATCTTGTTTTACAAAATTCCCTGACTATTGGTGACCTTACTGCTTTTATGATGTATACCGAGTACACAGGAAATTCGATTTTTGGTCTATCTACGTTTTACTCAGAGATTATGCAAGGTGCTGGTGCGGCTTCAAGATTATTTGAATTGACTGATAGAGTTCCCAGCATATCAACCACTAAAGGTGTGAAATATAAACCCGGCAATGGTGAAATTGAGTTTAAAAATGTTTCCTTTGCTTATCCAACAAGGCCATCAAATATGATATTCAAAAACTTGAATTTCAAGATTGAAGCTGGATCTAATGTCTGCATTGTGGGGCCATCTGGACGTGGTAAATCTACTGTAGCATTGCTTCTAGAGAAATACTATAAACCATCATCTGGTGAAATTTTAATCGATGGACAAAATATCAACGATCTGAACAGCAAATCTTTGAGAAGACACATTGGACTCGTTCAACAAGAACCAATACTGATGTCAGGCACGATCCGTGATAACATAGTATATGGTCTAACTGAAATGCCTACTAAGGATGAGATTAGACAAGTAGCCAAACAATGCTTTTGTCACAATTTCATTACCAGATTCCAGTCTTCCTACGATACTGTAATTGGTCCTCATGGTACATTACTGAGCGGAGGTCAGAAACAACGTATTGCTATAGCGCGTGCTCTGATAAAAAAACCCAGAATACTAATATTAGATGAAGCTACGTCTGCATTAGATGTTGAAAGTGAGGGTGCAATTAATTACACATTTGGCCAGTTAATGAAAAAGAAAGAAATGACCATAGTCAGCATTGCTCACAGATTGAGTACTATCCGTAGGTCAGAAAATGTCATTGTATTGGGGCATGATGGTAGTGTAGTTGAAATGGGTAAATTCAAAGAATTATGGGATGATCCTACAAGTGAATTATCGCAACTGTTGAATGAAAAATCAACTCCACATCAGACGACTAATATAACTGTAACACCACCACCTACAACAATGGCAGAAAAGGTAGTTGAAGAAGTTGTCGAGAATGCTGAACCTGAAACAGTCATAGAAGACCCTGGTAGCCCACCAATGTACATCAGTACTGTATCAGAAGTATCTGCAGAAGGCCATGAGTTGATAAATGAGCAGATTGAAGATACTATTGAAAATGTAATGAAGGATGTTACTAGTGAACGCAAGCCATTAAAGCTACAAAAAGATGAAAACCTCTAGAAGGAGTTCACATAATTAGTACCTTATTGCTTGCACTAACAATCTTTTATTTTGCAATACCCAATTTCATTTTATTTATATATCATATATCCTTTTTTTTCCATATCGATTCCATAATAAAGCATTTAATCAAAGAATAATTCATTTCCCATATCAACTTGTTCTGTTCGAATACATCCGATAATCTTTAGTGCTCATCGCTATGATTTTCATCAAATTCAAAGGGCGAGAAGTGAAAAAGTCGAAGAAAAAAAAAGTAAACAAAAGAGCAAAGCTCATCTCGACTATAAACTACCATGATTAGCGATTCATATCAATTGATATGCTGATTTGATAAGAGCCGACGATAATTCTGACAATTGAACGATGAGCAACCATGAGTTGACGTTCAACAACGATTTGCAGATGCTCCTGGAGACGCAACTGCCGGAAATACATGACACAATATCGAAACTTCGAAGTGTGCAATTCATCAAAGGTGATGATAGCAGTATTGAGGACCTCTGTGATGTGTTGGAGTGGATTACGACGCAAATGAATAGAATACTAGAAATTTTTCCACAGATTATTGACTCTACGGGGATCGAGGTATCCAGTCTTTTGGAGTACCTTGATTGGTTGCAAGAGCGCAAGGAGTTATTGTTTGAGCTTGTAAATGATATTAATAGCATAGGACCCTTTTTATCAGATATACTTGAGGGTATTGAAGCTAATTTGAACACTGATCCAAATAAGTCACTGGATGAGCATGAAATGCATTTGATAGACCTGATAGAGCGTTGTTCCACCCTGCGTGATGATCTTGATCCCTGGCTAAACAAACTGAGGAAATTGTTGGATGCAACACTTGAGTTTAAGGAAATTTCCAATGATCACATGGATGGGTTAGACAAAGTTGTTTCTGAAAACATACAGTCATGTTTCGATATACAAGAAGAGCGGTTCACCTCACCTGTACGACATGCACCCTCATTTACATTAGAGCAAATAGTGGATTTACTAAAGCAAAACTCAGACTCGAATGCAATTTCGGTACCGACATTTAACAAGCAAGAGAAGCTGATATCAGAAAGGTTCTTGGAGTTAAGAAGAAGTGTACCAGCTATTGAAAAGAGTCTAACTGATATTCTACCCAATAGAATTGACAATTTTGCAAGAAGAGACATGACAAACATCGATTCATTGGCAGAATTTCTTAGAGATAAGTACAAAGTATTGATGAAGAAGTATGAGTTCATGTCATCTGAGATATCTGAACTGAATGCTGAGCTGATAGATAAACGATGGAACATTCTTTTTGTAAACTTGAATCATGAAATCAATTTCATTCTTGATGACTATGAAAAGTTGAAAAAGAAACTGAATTCCGTGGAAGAAATTGGCATAAACGTTCAGATTAGAGAAAAGATGAGCCATCAAATGACTCAAAAGTCGCTAACTATCGAAAGAACTTTCAAAGTTATCTTCAAAGCTCAAGAGTTTTCGTTGCTAGATGCTGGCATTGCTTCGAAAACAAATGAAATGAAAAACAGATGGGAGAAGGTTAGAGTAGATGACAAACTTCTAAGGAGTGTAAGTGTAGATAGTGGACCTGAGATATCAAGTGTGACCAAGGACTTTGAATCACTGACATTGAAAAATGGAAGTTCACACGGCGCTTCAAATAGAAGATCTGTTTCGGAAGGTACACCATCTGCAAGCAGGCAATTTGGTAGTGTGCTTCTGAAAAGGATGCGTATCAAGCCTGTCTCAAACACTAACAAGGACCAATTATTGGATGATCCAAACCCTTTCTTCGACAAAAAATCTCGAAATAGTGGTAAGTTAGTGCTGAACTCCATTCCGGCTCTTCCTCACAATAAGGATCCAGTTACCGAGCCGACCAAAATATCAAAACCACAAACAATCTCAAGTTCTACGCCGGTGAAAACAGCAAAGTCACTTGAAGAGCTAGAAGGTGAAAGGATCATGTATTATAAAACCCACGGCACTACCAAGCTGCCGTCTTTGATGAAAAAGGCAGAAAGGACTCAATTCAGTAAGTACAAAGAAACTGGGACTATTGCAACTCCACAACGAACACCAAAATCAATGAACGCTTGGGGCCCCTCGTCAAAGAGAGGTAATGTATTAAGACCACCCACACCACTATCAGCACTCATAACCCCTACATCTTCCAGGAGACGTCCTTTTTGAAATTTAGTTCATGCTTTATAAATAGTAGCAAGGATTCACATCTATGGCATGAAGAGTTCCTAATTATTCTCTTTGTAACAATACTTTAATACCTTATATATCTGCACTTGACTCATATACGTAGCGGTGCACGACATACTTATGTCAGCTTATTTATGTGTCAAAAATTAGTGGCGATGAGCAAGCCAAACATGATCTGATCTGCAATCTACTCGATGATCCGATACAAAGCGCAGGTAACTATTCTTGGATGCATAGATGCATTGAATGTACCAATTGATTATGCTTTTAGTTTGAGGTAGCCTGTATTTTTGAGTTAAGCATTCAATTATTATCTGTTATTGAGAACAACACAACGGTTATTCATTCTACCTAAGGTCTATGAAGGTGAGTGATGGTTCAAAGGAAGTAGTATGTCGGGAGAGAAAGTTGTCGAGTGAATCTCGAACCAGTAGTGAGTCCTTTTCGTTTTTACGGCGGAGCAATTCCTCGAGATCTTTGCTGGATGATATCTTGAGTTCATCAAGTAGCACAAGTGTGAAAAAGAATCTAAAGTCTGTGAAGAAGATGGCTCCATTTCTGAACTATAAGGACCTAGGAGAAAGTATAGGTGCGATAACTTACCCGTACTCGATGGCTCCTTGGGTTCCTAACCTTTTAGAAGTTGATAACTCTGGAATCAAGCTCGATTCAGATCTGGAGAGAGTCATGGGAGTGATGAGGGAAGGTGTGGTTTTGAAGAAAGTGACCAGGAAAAAACAAAGAGAGTACATGTTTAAACTAGAGAAGAATAAGTATATTACGTGGAAAGATGGTCTCAAGAAACTTAACCTAGACTCAATCAAGAGCATACGGCCCGGTGAACTCGGAAGCAACTACAGGGAAGAGTATAATGTCGATGCAAGTTACAGCAAGTACTGGGTAACCATCATTTACAAAGTGTCCAACAAGTTGAAGGCGCTCCATGTCATTGCTAGGGATGAGAGCGACTATAACGTATTCTGTTCGTTGGTTTTTGGGCTAGTGAGGACCAGGAGAGAGTTGATGGAGAGTCTGGCGGTTCCGGACCACGACAAGTTTGCCGACATACATTGGAACCGGGCGTTATCACGCAATCCTGATGAGAAAGCTGAGGAGGTGCTGGGATTTGAAGATGTACGGCAAATGTGCCAGCGGTTCCACATATACTGCTCTGCGGGATACCTTAGGCGATTCTTCGATGCTGCAGATACCAACAATAGTGGGACACTGAGTTTTGAAGAATTCCAAGTGTTTGTAAAATTATTGAAAGCACGCAAAGAGATCGATGATGTATGGCAAGAAGCGGTTGGTTTACACGAAGACAAGCTGACTTTTGATACTTTCTACAAGTTTCTAACCGAGATCCAACGAGAGAGGATGGATGAAGATGAGGCACGACACCTGTACGAGCGGTATGAGACTGCTGGTGGAGGCATCAACAAGCAAGGGTTTGAGAAGTACCTCACTACCTCCCCGTACATGCTACCCAACAATGAGGACTACAGTAGGCCTATGAACCAGTATTACATAGCGTCCTCGCATAACACATATCTCACTGGCAAGCAAATAGGTGGGGCACCATCAGTAGAGGGGTATATACAGGCATTACAGCAAGGGTGTCGCAGTGTTGAGATTGATATGTGGGACGGCGAGAGCAGTCCCGTTGTGTGCCATGGGGTGCTAACCTCTGCGTTGCCGCTGAGTTCCGTGACGCAGATCATTCGCAAGTACGCGTTCATCACCTCGCCTTACCCGCTGATAATCTCCATGGAAGTGCGATGCAACAGCAAGAACCAGAGGATCGCAGCGAGTATATTCAAGGACACATTTGGGGATTTGCTATATACGTGCGAGGACCGCAGCGAGCTGCCCTCGCCCTTGGAGCTGCGGCACCGCATACTGTTGAAGATCAAGAAGACCAAGACTGTCATTGGCGACTGCCACAGCGACAAGTCTATGAATGTAGTGGTGTCGTCGTCGTCGTCTTCGCGGTCATCCTATGACGAGAGCACTGCTATGACAAAGACGGGCTCGCGGATTCGGCGGCTGAGCTTCAGCAAGCGGCAGGTAGCGATTGTGGACGAGCTGTACGAGCTAGCGGGCCTCCGGGGCGTGAAGTTCCGGAACTTCTCCCTGCCGGAGTCCAAGACGCTATACCACTGCTTCTCGCTGGACGAGCGGCGGCTCGACAAGATGCTCGGGGACGCGCAGGTAGCCGCGGCAGTGGACAAGCACAACCGCCGGCACATGATGCGGGTGTACCCGCACGCGCTGCGGTACCGCTCGACCAACTTCGAGGACCCCGTGCGGTTCTGGCGGCTGGGCGTGCAGATGGTGGCCACGAACTGGCAGACGAACGACGTGGGCCACCAGCTCAACGTGGCGATGTTCCAGCTGAACACGCGGAACCAGCAGCAGATGCCCTCTGGCTACGTGCTGAAACCGGGCTGGCTTGCGCGCCCGCCGAGCAAGCGGAGGCGCGAGCGTTGTGGTGCGGTGCTGCGCGTCACATTCGAAGTGATCAGCGCACAGTTGCTCCCCAACCTGTCTGAGAGCACGGAGACGAAGAGCCAGGCGGCTAGTATCGGTGCCGCCGAGACGGAGGACCCGTACTACACGCAGGTCACATGCGAGATGTTCAGCTGTGGCAGCACAGTGGAGAAGAGCAGCAAGTGCCACGAGAACGGGTTCAGTCCCGTGTGGCGGAGTGCGCTGTCGCAGGACGTGCGGCGGGATGAGTACCCGTTCGTGTTTGTGCGCGTTGTTGTGAGGCGGTGCGAAGAGGTTGTTGCCACGACGTGTGTGCGCGTGTGCCAGCTGCGCGAGGGCTACAGACACATCCCGCTGTGCAGCCCCGACGGCGAGCAGTACGTGTTTTCCACGCTTTTCGTGCGCTACCGCGTCACCGTGTAACTCACCGTGTAACTCACCGTGTAAGCGGACTACCAAAAACACGAAAACCGAGCAGCGAGAGATAAAGAAAAAGGAACTGCTTAAGCTTGGTATATAAGGGAAGGGCGGTGCTCTCTTGCAGTGTAGTTCCTGTCTACTCCCAGACGCACCAAACCAACATGAGAGTCACTAAAGTTAGGTCACCTGTGAAGGTATACGAGGAGAGCCGTGAGACGAGGCAGCGGGTTCTGTCTAGCGTCAAGGCCAGGCTGGAACTGCACGACGACAAAGAGAACATCACACAGAACATCACACAGAACATCACAAAAAGTAGCACTCTTAACAGTGCCACACACAACTGTACAACCGCCAATGGCTCGCCCAAGACTACAACACGTAGGACGAGCCTGCCGCTGAGGCCGCTTGACACATCGAGGCACAAGGGGTACCTGCACGACCTGCGAAGAGACACTGTGCGGGCACTACAGTAACTTACATAGCAAATGACATAGTTAATAGCATAGCTAAATACACGAATACGTAACAGAAAAGCAAACGAATACCCAATAGACGCATTTACATCTCCGCCACACCCCTCCATTGTTTTTATCTCGAGAGGGCACCGAACTCCTCTGCACCCCATTCTGTGCAGGAAAGCATAGATTGCATAGAGATTGCATAGAGATTGCAGAAGAGATTGCAGAAGAGATTGCAGAGAGATTGTAGATATGGCGGTAGATATGGCAGTAGCCTAAGAGATCGGGCATTGTGCCGAAATTCCACGGGGAATTTAGTGGGCAGGTTGCCACCGGGCAGCTTCCACTGCTCCGAGACCCTGATCACAGACGTGGAGAATAATCTGCGACAACAAGGTGGAACTTCCCCACAGATACGCCTGCACGATCGTAAAAACGTAAACAAAAGAGATAAGGGTCCTGATAAGATAAGAGATAACTGCGGGGGGGAGGACACCCCCTCACAAACAAAGGGCCAAGAGAGAGGGAGAGGGAGAGAGTCACACAATGCCAACAACATTCCTCAGAGAGACTCGCACAGAGGTATGTGCAGTGCCCTTGAAAGATGCGACTCCTTCGCAAAGAGAAAGTTGGAGATGACCTCCCAGGATGAGACAGCGGTATCGCTGATGACGTAGACAGCATCGCGGGGAGGAGGGCATGGGGGAAGTCTCAGTACTAAGCAAGAGCTAAGAGCAGAGCTAAGAGCAGAGCTAAGAGCAGAGCTTAGTAGAGCTTAGTGGAACTGAGTAGAAGTAAGCAGGAGCTAAGTTAGGAAGGAGCAGCACTGACGGGAGTGACGGGAGTGACGGGGGAACGGGACAGCGCGGCGATAGTTCTCCGGTTTCTGACCGGATAGACGGAGATGTCACTTTTGTCTTGCACCTCGAGGCCAACCGAGGATCCATTGCCGATCTCGTTACTATATAAGGTAACGCATTGTCAGCGACTTACTCCCTTCCACCAACCAGTGACACTGACAAAAAAAAACCATACAACCATGACTACCACGCTGTCTGTACCACCTGTGTTCTCTGAGAACCACTCGATGGTCTCGCTGGGCGCCTCTGACTCGCGCGGGCACCACTTGACTGAACACACTCACCATGAACACCATGTGAACCACGTTAACCACGACAAGAAGGACGGTCTGGACATCAACGACATGGACAACCTGTCCACGGTCTCGTCCCGTCTGGAGGACTCTGAGAAGCAAGACGACTACATGGACGATGGTAAGGACGAGCACACCAGACTGCGCAAGGACCTGAAGGCGCGCCACATCTCCATGATCGCCATCGGTGGCTCCATCGGTACGGGTCTGCTGATCGGTACTGGTAACTCATTGTATACGGCTGGCCCCATGTCGATGTTTATCGCCTACGCCTTCGTTGGTGTGCTGGTGTTCTTCACCATGGCCGCCCTGGGAGAGATGGCCTCTTACATCCCACTAGATGGTTTCACCAGTTACGCCTCCAGATACTGTGACCCAGCTCTGGGTTTCGCCGTCGGCTACGCATACTTGTGTAAGTACCTGATCTTGCCTCCAAACCAATTGACCGCTGCAGCTCTGGTTATCCAATACTGGCTAGACCGTGAGCAGGTCAACCCTGGTGTATGGATCACCATCTTCCTTGTTATCATCGTCGCCATGAACTTCATCGGTGTCAAATTCTTCGGTGAATTCGAGTTCTGGCTATCCACTTTCAAAGTCATCGTCATGATCGGTCTGATCATCTTGCTGTTTGTGATCATGCTTGGTGGTGGCCCAACCCACGACCGTTTGGGTTTCAGATTCTACGACCATCCAGGTGCCTTCAAACCATACTCAAAGTCCATCGACGGCTCCAAGGGTAAGTTCGTCGCCTTCGTCGCCGTGCTAGTTTACGCCTTGTTCGCCTACTTGGGTATTGAATTGACTGGTATCGTCGCCGCAGAAGCAGCAAACCCAAGAAAGTCCATTCCAAAGGCCATCAAACTAACAATGTACCGTATCATCGTCTTCTATTTGGTCACCATCTTCCTGCTAGGTATGTGTGTCGCATACGATGACCCATTGCTAAAGAAGGCCAAGACCTCAGGTACTGGTGCTGCTGCTTCTCCATACGTTGTCGCTATTATCAACTCCGGTATCAAGGCCCTACCTCACATCTTCAACGCCTGTGTGCTAATGTTTGTCTTCAGTGCATGTAACTCTGACTTGTACGTCGCTTCCAGAACCCTTTACGGTTTGGCAATCGACAACAAGGCTCCAAAGATATTCGCCGTCACCAACAGATGGGGTGTGCCATACTACTCGCTTCTAATGAGTTCCTGCTTCTGTCTATTGGCATACATGAGTGTCTCCTCCGGTTCCGCCAAGATCTTCAACTACTTCGTTAATGTTGTCTCCATCTTCGGTCTATTAAGTTGGATCAGTATCTTGATCACCTACCTTTGCTTCTTCAGAGCTGTCAAGGCCCAAAATGTCGACAGATCCAGATTCGCTTACCGTGCTCCATTCCAACCATACGGTTCTTACTTCACTCTAGCTTTCTGTATTTTGATTGCCTTCATTAAGAACTTCACCGTCTTCTTGAACCACCACTTCGACTACAAGAATTTCATCACTGGTTACATCGGTATCCCAGTGTTCGTGATCTCTTACTTCGGCTACAAATTCGTTAAGAAGACTAAGATCTGGAAGCCAGAGGAAGTCGATCTATACACTTTCAAGGCTGCCATCGATGAAGAAGAAGAACAAGGTAAGATCGCTGACGCTGAAAGGAGAGAAAGATTGAAGAACAGTAAGACTAAGGGATGGGACTGGTTCTACGAAAAGGTCCTTGGTAACATCTTCTGATTTTTCATAAGACAAAGAAAAACATTGAGAAAAAAACCCTCACATCGTAACTTATACGCTCATTTAACATTAATTGGTTTTATCTTACTATTTTTATTTTTACTTCCAGGTTCGGTTGTTTTTTTATTATATTTCCTAATCCAAAGAACCCTCGTTTGGCAATTTTATTTTATCACCATACATGAGGATAGACATGACCCCCCAAAGCATTGTTTTTTATTTTTTTTATTATAGCACTTTCATTTTACAAAAATTTCAAACGTTACGACTTAATTTTTTGAGTTTTATTCCCATAGAAGCCACGGTTACTAATTATAATGACATCTCATCTCGGTGAGAAAGATGTAACAGCCGCAACACAATCACTCAACTAGAATAGACATTCTAATACGCGCACAAAAGGAATAAGAGGGATATCATATATGCCAACAAATGACATATTTCTGACATCCTTATTTTTATTCCATTTGATTTTAATTATCACGACTTGTAGTAGTACGAGGGTTACATTGTGTCTATTTTCGGGTTTAGTACCTAGAAAGACAATGAGCGTGCAATCCACATAAAGGAATTCTTATTTAGTTCCAGGAAAGTTGCCAATAAACCCTACGTCGAAGAACTTCTGTTTACTTCTAGTTAATATTTAATAATATTCTGAATATAAAAATTTCCCATTATATTTTCAACTTTTTGTTCTACTTTTCTTTTCCCTATTTATTTTTAAAAGTTCTATTTTTACTTTTGCCCTTGCGGCCTATTACAAATGAAAACAAACATCATACAACTCAATATTTCTTATTAGAATAAACTGACCGTAACGGATCAATGGGCCCCAATTCAAGGAACGACGAATTGCTTATTAGTGCCGATGCTCTACTTCAGATGCCTCCCATGAGTAAACTTTGTAAACCCTCAGAATAACAAGAAAGACCATACAGTCTTGTATGTTCTGGAAAGCTCAAGTTCCCGGCATATTTCATTGTACTTACGCTAGGAATCGCCGAGCGGAGAATTCTTTGTGCCCATTTATGTTTTCTACAGCAAGGGGTTAGAAGTCCAAATAATAGATGCCGAATCTTATTCCCGACCATTCAGAGTTTCGCCTGCTAAACTGAATCCCATTCACTACTATTACACATTCTACAAAGTAGCCCCTTTTCACAAGTCAAATAAGGATTTAGAATGCAAAAGGTGTCCCAATTGCACGAATTTCTAAGACTACCAAGCATCGTTGCTTATAGCTCTGAAGGCAGGTTTTGGTTTGTCCAATAATATCAGCTCAATTCAGTTTTAACACATTTCTTTTTTCCTTTTTCATTCTCATTTCTAATTTCTAATTTTCAATTTTTTGAGTTTTAATTTTTTCTTCCACAGAATAACAATTGCTAGTATGGGGAGGACATTGATCCCCACTCTCATACTGTAAATTACCCCTGCAGAAGAACCAATTTTTGCCACTTTTGGGCATTACAGTTGATTGAGGCCCCCCCGACTCTAACGATTATTTCTTTTGGTCCTGATGCACAGGAATCGTACCAGCTGGAGAAAGCTTGTCGTAAATTCCCTCTATCCATACCTTCAAGGGAATATTCTAGGCACTTTCGATTTGCCCTTCTCCCATCCATTAATACCTGGGAAAGGGTCCCTTCCACCCCCCCATGGGGATTTATTTGCCCTCCAGAGTATGGAACAATTCTATGCTCTTATTCCCCATTGTTCAACACAAGGCCGTAGGCAAGCTTCTGTGTATATCAAGAAACTAAAAAAGCAATTTTTTCGAAAGACACAATAGGAATACTACTTGACATAGAAATACTGGTATGGCCAGTGTGAGCCTGGGGTTAATCTGTAATATGCGGTCAAATCTGGAAGTACACTTCCTATCGTCTGTAGTAAATCGGATGCCAGAGTCTTGTCGTACTGGTGAAACGAGGCTAACCTTTGAGCAACCTCTCTGGGATAACAAGAAGTTAGCGGACACTGTTCTTATCTAACCATTGGGCTAAAGAGGAGGTAACAAAAGGTAGTGGAATTCTCCATAAAAATAGCTGAAATAAAAACAATTGAAATGAAATAATTGTAAAAAAAAGAAAAAGAAAAAGCCCTTGCTGCTTATAGTACTCATTGAGAATAAGGTATTACATCACCCATATCAAACAATAGTAGGCTGTAGGAAACAAAACGTCCTGGGCAAGACGGAAATCAAGTAATAAAGAAAAATGGTGTTATTTCGGAATCTTCTATATTTGTACCGCTTTTGGCAATACAACAGCAAAGAAGTGGAAGAGACCCTCTAGATCATGTGTAGAAGAAGGACAACGAGATCCCAGCAGGTTATTTTTAATTGTCAAAAGGTATATTCACGGGTTTTCCTTTTACTATGTGCTTCTTTTTATCAATTGATCCAAAACTAAATTCTGTGGGAAACTATGATTTTTTTTTGCCCTTAGATTGCACTGTATGAACATTCATGTTCATTGTAATTAAGTTCACATGGGTCCCCTTCAGCAAGTCCTTCTGTAAGCAATTGTCCATTTCATTTCATTACAATAATCTATTGTAACAGTAAGGGATTAGAAAACTCAGTAGACTGATGTCCGGGATGCTGATGCCCTTCTAAAGTATTTTCCCACTATAGCCGGATCAAGGACATTGAAAGGATTTGCTTATTTCAGTTTGATTCAATGAGAAGAAAAAAAAATCTTGCAAGATATCAAAGCCCATTTTTGCAGTCTTTATTTTCCTATAAATACTAGACATAAATGCAAGATAATCACTCCCTTCCGCTCGAGCAATTTCAATTAATCTTGTATTTTGCTGTAACAGCATTAGATATCGAAGAAAACAACAACATTATCCAATTAGTCAAATATGGACTCTGATTTGGAAATTCAAAACAAGACACAGGTCGAACATGTCGACAAGATGGGGGACTCAGATGTTCCTGAATCTGTTTCCAACAGCGCTAACATGCTGAGGTCAAGATTCAATATTGGCCCAGACTCTGTTAGAAACCACGTGATCGCATTTATGGGTGAGTTATGCGGTACTTTCATGTTCTTGTGGTGTGCCTATGTTATTGCTAACATTGCTAACCATGATGTCTCTTTAAAGGACAGTCCACCACATGGTTCTCACCCAGGTCAATTGATCATGATTGCCTTGGGTTTCGGTTTTTCCGTTATGTTTTCTATTTGGTGTTTCGTCGGTGTCTCCGGTGGTGCACTTAACCCAGCTGTCTCTCTATCCTTAGCCTTGGCCAGAGCTATCACCCCAACCAGATGTGTTGTCATGTGGATTGCTCAAATACTTGGTGGTATGGCTGCTGGTGGTGCTGCTTCTGCTATGACTCCAGGTCCAGTCAAGTTCGACAACGGTCTAGGGCTAGGCTGTTCTAGAACCAGAGGTTTGTTTTTGGAAATGTTCGGTACCGCTATTCTATGTCTAACTGTCTTAATGACTGCCGTTGAAAAGGGTGAATCTAACTTTATGTGTGCTCTTCCAATTGGTATTTCTCTATTTATCGGCCATCTTGCCCTAACCGCCTACACTGGTACCGGTGTCAACCCAGCTAGATCTTTTGGTGCTGCTCTAGCTAAGAGATATTTCCCACACTACCACTGGATCTACTGGATTGGTCCATTATTGGGTGCTATCTTGGCTTGGTTTGTCTGGCAAGTTCTACAATGGCTAGACTACGCTAACTATGTTGCCAGAGAGAAGGAGGCCGCTGAAAAGGCCAAGACCCATTAAATAATAGAGTATCTCTACTGCAGCAACCAAATTCTAACTATTTAATTCTTAGAAATTTTCAAACTACAAGTCGCTACACTATTGCATTGCAATTTTTATCATAAATTGTTTCAAGTAACAGCACAGCGCAATGCAATCTATTCAGTTCGCACAGCATTTCATTACATAACTTTTACCTAATAATTTCTCTAATTCTAATTCACATATACTTCTCGTTATTTAGCGCAATTTCAAAAATAGACATTTGAACTTTAATGTGGTTCTTTTTCATTTTAGTATATTCTTCTATTGTCTATAAATTAGGAATTGAAAGTATTGAAAATCATGTATACCAGATTCAAGGTATATATACTAATTACTACTCAAAAGAAGGTATTAATTTAGGGAGAAAGCTATTATCATTAATTGACTACTATACATAATTAATTACAGTTTGTCTCAACTCGAAGACGTTTAGCAGCCTTTGAGACTTTGAGTGTATCTTGTATCAGTTTGTAAATAGAAGCTCCCAGAATTTTAGGTACAATTATCAAGGTTTAACAACAAAAAAAAAAAGAAATAGTAATAAAAGTTTTCTCAAGAACTTAACAATCAATGCAAAATTAGAGTATTTTAAGGAACAGATCATAAAAAAAGTGTCTGATTTTATGAACAATTTTAATCAGCACATATCAATAGTTAGTGGAATGGGAGCTCACAATGGTAAGAATAATAAAAAATAGAACAGTAGGTACATTCGAAGATTGTTTTTTGCATCTAACAAAGAGCAATCGGCAAGAAAAACGTAGTTGACCTTTTAAGAATAGTAAGACGGATATGGAGAAGCGTAATGCCTGAGGAGCAATTATTTGTCAAAGGCCTTCTCGTTAATTTCGGAGTTCTTGACGGAGATAGTGGACAATTCACTCTCGTCGTCGGTTTGAATACCCATTGTAGACAAGTCATAGCCGGTGGATGCCAAGTATTCCATGAACTTATCGTCTTCCCTCTTCATGGCGTCCTGGTCCAAGTCAGGCAAGAACAAGAATGCTAGCAGAGCGGAGAAACAGCAAAGGGCAGAAGAGACGTAGTAAGGGCTGCTTAGGCCGTGGTTCTTGATCAGTGATGGGAAAACGTATGTACCAACGAAGGCGCCTACTTTACCGATCATTGCGGCGACACCATATAGAGTGGCTCTTACTGGTGTGGCGTTAACCTTTGAAGCGACGACACCCATGTTGTTACCGGCAGACAGTTCACCGAGTGTGATGAAGACACCGTACATGAACACGAAGCCGACGATATGTCTCTTTAAGTGGTCTAGGGAGCCGGCGAGGGCGAAACCGATGGCTGCCTGGACAATTAGACCCACGGAGATCACTAGACGTGGGCCGAAGTAGTCAGAGAGCAAAGCACCGACGATTGAGCCTGGCATATAGAACAAGTTAAACACGACGTTCCAGCCGAAGTTCTTGTACAAAGGTGCGTCCTTTGGCAGCACTAGGCCGATGATAATGGAAGAGTAGGTACCGAAAGCGTAAGAGGAGAAGTCATAGAGGAACCAGATGATGGATACGATTGCCACTCTGAACCAGTAGAACTTGATGATTCTCCAGACGGGCACTTTTCTGTTAAACCTTGTTTCGCGGAACTTCTTGCCCTCTTTGTAGAACAGTCTTAGCACGAACAGAGAGCAAGGCGGGATGGCACCTAGGCCGATGGTGATTCTCCAGACTGGGGTCAAGTGGTGGGAGCCGCAGATCCACAGGAGCACCAGAGGGACGAATGCTCCGATGACGAAGCCGAAGTCGATCATAGTGTTGGTGAACCAGATGAAGTATCTGTTACGCTTACCGCGGGGCAGCAAGTTCGAGGCCTCTGCGGCGGCGGGGGAGCTACTGGAGTACTCACTACCGATGGCGATACCCAGGAAGAATCTGTAAGCGGTCAGCGCTGCGAAGAGGCCACCGGCGTGGGTGTTCGTGGTGCCTTTACCCCATGCACCAGCGCACAGGATGGTGAACAGGATCAGCATGGATGTACCGAGCAGCATTGAGAACTTACGGGAGTGGTGGTCTGCCAAATAGCCGAAGATCAGCATACCGCACACGGTACCGGCGAAGACAATTGATGAGATGTTTCTGATGGCGTGTGACTCGGAGTATTCCTTCCCGTATAGCAGCGATAGGCATGTGGAGACCGTACTGATGGAGTTGTTGATGTACCCGTCGGAGAACAGCCCTGCACCCGTGGTGATAATGGGCCAGTACTTCTGGAAGCCCTTCTTGTGCTCAGTGCTGTCATTGTCGTTGTCATTGTCATTGTCGTGGTTGTCATCGTTGGCCTTACTGGCACCGATCGGGTATATCTCGTGCTTGTGTCTGCCGCAGATGGCGTACTTCCACTCGCTGGCAGAAGTGGGGATATCTCTCAGTACAGGGTTTCTAAGATGCTTGGACATTTGTGCTTATCTACATTTGTTATAAGATATTGTGTTGTTACAATTGGGGGGATAGCCCTTTTTATATACTTTTCTAAAGAATTTTCTGGAACACGTTCCCGGAAGCACATGTCATGCTATTGCATATCCAGAAATTGCAAACACAAGTTGCAGTTGCACTTGCCAACAAATTGCACAAGCACTTGCACATCCACAAATGGCACAAGTTGCACTAGCAGTTGCACTAGCAGTTGCAAACACAAGTTGCAAACACAAGTTGCACTAGCAGTTGCTGTTGCAGTTGCTGTTGCACAAGTTGCAACTCGAGATGACTCGAAGTACGTCATTTTTCTTGTGAGTCGAGTCGAGTCTTATCTTTATGGAAAGGAAGGATGCGTGGGGGGGGGATCCATGTGGGTTTTATATGAAAGATAAGACACATGTGGCTGAAGTTATATAAGCACGAGGGGGAGGGGGGCGTGGGGGGGTGTCGCACGAGGGGTTGATCCTACACGTGGATGATATTATCACAGGTGTAGTTACATCTCATGTGTTGTATGTTCTACCACGAGGATTGTACAAAAAGGGATAAACATAACAAGACAAGTTAAGACAAGCAAGTATTACAAGTATTACAAGACATAGACAAGACATTATTATACGTATTATACGTTATAGTATAGTATACTACTAGTACAGTGCTACGTACAGCAACAATACGTCATTTCATTTGCTGGTTCTCGAGGGACTCCGACTCTTTTTGCCGTTCTGAAGATGAAGGGGCTATTCTGGTTTGGTCGCTGACTCCCTTTGTAACTGCTGGATTCTTACTGCAGCGGTGATTATTCCGGTTTTCCCGTTTTCCCGTTTTCCTGGTTTTTCCGTTTTTCCGTTTTCCTGGTTTGTTCCGTTTTCCTGGTTTGTTTGTTCCTTCGTTCCTTCCCCCGTTCGTCCGCGTCTCTCATATCCCACGTCTTCCGGAGGTTTTTCTCTACGGTTGTACAGGAGGTCCTCTCGCGCACAGGTGGTACCCCTTCCTTGCAGCTCGGATTTACTCTTTTGGGACAGCTGTTGTCCCGACGGAGCTTGCCTGGTGCCTGTCCCTGTGCTTGCTGTTCTAAGGCCCCCCCTCCAGATCTCTAATGTCTTTACTTATTCACCCCTCTCCACGCGGGTTTGTCTGTTTCTTCGAGCCTGCTATTGGGTAAGACACTCTTGTGATGTGGCTGTGTGCAGCCTTTTCTTACCGCGGGATTGTGTCATTGGTTGTTTGTATTTACGCACTAAAAAAAGATTTTGCGTAAATACTTGCGCGGCCTCTCTGGTTCTCTGGTTCTCTGGCTCTAGCTCTTTCTGCATTCCCACCTCATGAACTCAGACCCTCCCCCCAGTGGACTAGTGCTAATTAGAAAAACAATCTACAGACAAGCAGGACAATGGAAAATCTGGACAAAATATGACTAACTCTACGGGAGGGATGCAAGGATGCAGGGAACAATGCGTAGATTTGTCAATCCCTTTCCTCGAACTGATCCTCACCCACTTCACTACAAGACAACTCAACATATTTTGACTTTCTAAATTAATAGCAATCAAAACTTTAAAAACTACATCTACAAATCAGATGTGCACTGCAACACTAGAACACTGAAACACTGCAACACTGCAACACTGCAACACTGCAACACTGCAACACTGCAACATGCCTACTTCCCTAACGCCCCACATCTGGAACCACTCCGTCATTCTCCAGCTCTGGGAAATGCGCTGCATGGGTGATCTTTTAATTAATATGTGTGCGTGCGGGTGAAAATGCTATCTTTAGCTATACGCTATTGCATCCCTCTTAATGATACGCAATTGCAACCGCAACCACAACCACAATCACAATCACAAACATAATTGCATTAATCAAGGCAACGTTTTTTCTTACAACTCGTAAGATAACCCTCTAATTGTGGGACCTTCTTCGCTCATGCTCGTTTGCAAGACACCTCCAAAGGCAAGTATTACATTATGATGCCCAACAAGAGCTGATATCATACAACTGTTCAAAAGTAACCTTTCCCCCCTCCCCCCTCCAACTGAACTCTCCTGGCTCCTTGAGAAACATATAAATAGAATTGCCACTATGCCCATCCATTGTTTTCAAAATACTTCATTATATCAGATGCTAGTCCATAATCGGATTTGCAAATAACACATCAGCAATTGATATAATACAAATACGCATATCAAAGCAATAGATAAAATACAACTAACAAAATTTAATACACGGAGAATGAACGAGAAGATCTTTCGGTATCTGACTCTGTTATTCCTGTTCGAACTGGCCAGTTCACTGCCAGTGGAGGATAAACTGAATATTAAAAAAGTGTTCGAGAAGAGGGCCGTGGACTTCACACCGTTTGCCCACTACCCAAGACCCGAAGGTTGCTCAAGTCCACCAAACTCAGTAAGCGTGGGTTTGCACATGAACCTTTACAACTACCCTTACCTGTACGTGAAACCTTCAACAAAAGGAATGTTCACTAATGATACAAACAGCGACTCCGACGGCGAGACTGATGGCGATTCTGCGGGCGGAATTGAAGGAAGGGCCGGTCAATGTTGGAACCCAGAGTACCAGGACCCCAACTTCCCACGTTTCGGGTACAAACAATACGGTGAATTTGGCGCTAGTGATAACGTCAATGGTGATATATCATGGGACCACAATGAGTTCACAGAGGGTTGTAAGCCCGTGCTGGCAGCTTTGCCTCCAGGCTATAACTATCCCGACGAGATAACGTTCTCAAACTTCACTATGGTTTTGTCCGGCTACTTCAAGCCAAAGACCTCTGGTGTCTATAAGTTCGAGTTGAAAGCAGATGACTTTATTCTGTTTAACTTCGGGGCTAAGAATGCTTTTGAATGTTGTAACAGAGAAGAGTCCATTGATAACTTCGGTCCTTACGTCGCCTATGCCATGTGGCCTAATCAAGCCGACCAAGAATTGGAAGTGTACTTGTTCGAAGATTCATACTATCCATTGAGATTGTTCTACAACAACAGAGACTACCACTCTAAATTCAAGATCGGCTTCTACCCACCGGGACAGACCACGATCACTTTCGACTTCGACGGTTACCTATTCATGTTAGATGATACCGGCAATGAATGTAGGGACTCGATTAGATACAGAACTGTCTGTGACGATAAGGTCGTAGATGACACTACTTACAGCACCCGGTACAGTACAAGTATGGTTCCTGGTGGTGGTTCAGATGTAATAACCATCTATTATATCAGGATGAAGTGTGAAGAGGAAGATTGTCTTGGTCAATGGGATCCAATCAATAACGTCTGCTATTCTCCAGATGATTGTGCCGATGACGGCGGGTACTGGAATGGTCAAATGTGTGACCAAAGTTGTAAGCTAGAGGGAGGTATAGTTAATCCCGATACTGGAGATTGTGACAAATCTTGTATCGAATCCGGCGGTTTCTTGGATGAAAATGGCAACTGTGATACAACCTGTAGAGACGATGGCGGTATGCTAGTCGAAGGGCAGTGTGATTATCAGTGTAAGGAAGCAGGTGGTATTCTAGTAGGAGACCACTGTGACACTACATGTGTTGACTCTGGTGGTAAACTCAACGAAGATGGTACGTGTGACCATAGCTGTAGAGACCAAGGAGGTCAACTGGACGAGAGCGGCGAATGTGACACTAGTTGTAAGGACAGTGGCGGTATGTTGATTGAAGGCGAATGTGATACCAGCTGTAAAGACGAAGGTGGTCAGTTGGACGAAAATAATGAATGTATTAACCACTGCAAAGATCAGGGTGGTATTATAGACGAGAATGGCAACTGTGATACGAGCTGTAAAGATTCTGGCGGTAAGTTAGATGAAAACGGCGCGTGTGACACTAGTTGCAGAGATGAGGGCGGTATTATTGATGAGAATGGCAACTGTAATACCACATGCAGAGATGATGGTGGTATACTAGTTGGTGATCACTGTGACACCAGTTGTAGAGATGCGGGAGGAATTCTAGAAGATGGTATATGTAACTCTACCTGTCGTGACTCTGGTGGTAAACTCAACGACGATGGTACGTGTGACTATAGTTGTAGGGACCAAGGAGGTCAACTGGATGAGAACGGTGATTGTGACTATAGTTGTAAAAATGGCGGTGGTAAGTTGGATGAAGACGGTAATTGTGATATGTCCTGTAAAGAGAACGGCGGTCAGTTGGATGAGGATGGTGATTGTGACTTGAGCTGTAAAGAAGATGGTGGTAAGTTAGATGGTAACGGTGATTGTGATTATAGTTGCAAAGAAGAAGGAGGTATCATAGATGAAAGTGGTAACTGTAACACCACGTGTAAAGATTCGGGCGGTCAAATTATCGACGGCGAGTGTAATTATGGATGCATAGAAGTTGGTGGTGTTGTTATTGATGGAGAGTGTGACACTAGCTGTGTTGATTCTGGTGGCATCTTAGATGGAGACGGTAATTGCGACCGTAGCTGTATTGAATCAGGAGGCGTTCTAGAAGATGGTGCATGTAACACTACCTGTCGTGACTCTGGTGGTAAACTAAACGTTGATGGTACGTGTGATACCAGTTGTAGAGACGATGGTGGTATGCTAGTCGAAGGGCAGTGTGATTATCAGTGTAAAGAGGCAGGTGGTATACTGGAGGATGGTGAGTGTGTTTTCCCTCCTACATCGTCTTCCACCTCTGAAACATCCTCGACAACCGATCAGTCTTCTTCGCAGTCTGATGATAGTAGTGTGGAAAGTTCATCCACCCCGATGGATAGTTCCACCATTGAGAGCTCATCCTCTGAGATCATAACATCCGAATCTGAAAGTGAAAGTGTGCCTATTGCTAGTTCATCATCTGAGGTTATGACCTCTGAATCAGAAAGTGAGAGTATACCCATTTTAACTTCATCTTCTGAAATACCTATTGCAAGTTCATCTTCGGAAATAATAATACCTGAATCAGAGAGTGAGAGTGTACCTGTTGCAAGTTCATCTTCGGAAATACCTGTTGCAAGTTCATCTTCGGAAATAATAATACCTGAATCAGAGAGTGAGAGTGTACCTATTGCAAGTTCATCTTCGGAAATACCTGTTGCAAGTTCATCTTCGGAAATAATAATACCTGAATCAGAGAGTGAGAGTATACCGATTGAAAGTACATCTTCTGAGGCTGTATCTAGTAGATCAGAGAGTGATAGTTCATATCCAACTTCAACCCCTACAACTACTACAAGTACTACATGGCCAAATCCAATTCAACCCACAACTAGTAACTCATCTCCAATTGTGTCAAGCAGTACAGAAACTCCTGGAATAGCAGAATCTAGCTCAAGAATTAGTGATTTAGAATCTTCAAGAAGAACATCAATCTTAGGTGACGACCGTACCAGAACTAGAACAACTATTACATCCACGATTACAGAAGATGGTCAAATAATAACCATAACTACAACAGTTACCGGATTTGTTCCCGAACCAACAGGAGAAACTGAAGGTAATGGGTCTGATGATGAGAATCTCGAGAACCCAATTGAAAACAATACGGACGAAAATGAATTCGTAGATCCAGAATTTACTGACGATATTCCAGATGATCCGGCTGGTCCTGAAGATAATGGCAATGGTCCAGTGAACCCTGAACAAGGTAATGATAACGATCCAGTAAACCTTGAAGATAGTGGTAACAATGGCGCAGTAAACCCTGAACAAGCCCCAGTGAACGATGAAGATAATGGTGGTAATGACCCAGTAAACCCTGAACAGGACAACAATAATGGTCCAGCTAATCCTGGACAAGATAACACCAATGGCTCTAGTAACTCTGATCAAATCGACAACAATCCACCTACTCCTGAGGAAAATGCCGGTGATGGCAATTCCAACGGTAACGATCCAGCAGACCCCTCCAGAAGAACCTCTATCCTAGGTGATGAACGTACAAGAGCGTCACCAGGAGGTACCTCCCAGCCTACTGGTGCTAATGGCAACGTCAATGGTAACAGTCCAGGCGCCAATGTCAACGGAGGTGGTACAGGAAACTCCAACAACAATAATAACAATAACAATAACAATAACAATAACAATAACAATGGTAATGCACCAAATGGAGGTGATGGAAGTAATGGAGATGCCAACCAAGGCCCTTCCAGAAGAACCTCACTTCTCGGTGATGAGCGTACAAGAGCAGGCCAAGCGGCCCCTACTGGAGGATCCTCGCCAAACAACGGTGTTGCGGGAGATACGAGCAACAATGGAGGAGCGATTGTGTCGCAGCAAGTGGATGACGGTGGAGCAGGCTCTCCTAGAAGAACGTCGATATTGGGCGACGTGAGATCAAGAACAACGCTGAATGGAGAGGTTTTGAACTTCGAGGGCAGTGGTGTGAGACGGGCAGTTGCTGGCAACCTAGCCCTGCCACTGATGATGGTTGGCCTGGTATTCAACTTGTGAACCCTTTGGCAGTTGACAAGATGTCTACGTTTTGCCAATGTGGTTGATTTTTCTTTCCCTCATTATAAACATGTTTAATGCACTTTTTGTTTGTAATTTCAATAAGTATGTTTCCGTTTTAAATAAGCAATAAAAAAGAATACTCAGTATCTGTAAAACATGAAATGGTGGTGAAGCCCAGCTATATACTACTATATACTGTTTAGTGGCACCGAATATGTGCCGATGCTTGCAGATGAGAGCTACCCGGGTATGCATCAGCGAGAACATGTGCCCTCGAACGATTACACCACCCTGCAAAGCACACCGCCCCGGCATAGCAGGCTTTCCCCCGAAAACGTCGCAGTGAACAGGACATCGGCGCCCGATCCTATAGCAATAGTCCCACCAGCGGACACCCCAGGTGTATATATCGGCGGTTACGCGTTCACAGGCAGCAGGTGCAGCCACTTCCTCGTGTACGTTAGCAGCAGCAAGCCTTTGAGATCATACAGCGCGCAAGTAGGCCAGGTAAACACGAGAGAATCAGGTTCCTGAATATAGTCCATCACGGGAGCAGCTTCAGAGCACTTGATAAGCAGTACAGGAATTCTGGTAATTGTGGTAATTGTGGTAGTACGATATAATACCAACAGCTGAGAGTTGAGAACGGAGTCCGAATTCGAGTCAGGAGAAGCAAGCTTAAGTACTGGAGATGGCTACGAAACAAGAGGAGCAGGCGAACTTGAGCGACGTGCTGACGCCTAGCATGAGTCTGACGGAGCTGGAAATGAAGTTTGCAGATGAGACGGACGGTAAGGCTAAGGATGTTGTTCAGGCGCGTATCAAGAAGGCTGAAGACGGCATCCTTCCTCTGAGACTCCAATTCAACGACTTCACACAGATAATGTCAAGTCTCGATGAGGAGAGGTACGCCAACGTCAGCAAGCAGGAGAAGTTCCAAATGATAAGGTCGAAGGTGTTGGGGCTCACAGAGAGACTGCAGGAATTGTCGAACGACTTTGAAGAACTGCAGCCACTGTTTGCTACAGTCGGTGAATACTCGAAGACATACAAGAACAAGAACTTCCAGGTGCTGGAGAACCTGGCGTCATATAATCACAGGGGGAAAGCTGGTGCTTCGATCTCCAACAGCACGCCTACACCAGCAGCAGCCACACCGACAACGGCCCCAACTCCCGGGGCTGGCACGAAGAAGGCAGCGAAGACAGCACCCACACCAACGGCGACGGCTACTATCGGTACGCCGAGCAACAATGCTCCGACACCAGCCACCACAGCTACGACGCCAGGAACACAAGCGAAGAAACCCCGCAAGCCCAGGCAGACGAAGAAACAGCAACAGGCTGCGGCTGCGGCTGCGGCCGTTGCTCAAGCACAGGCCCAGGCCCAGGCTCAAGCTCAAAATCAGAACCAGAACAATATGCAGAACAAAAATATAAGCAATCCTGGCATGAACTCGAATATGGGTACTCCAGTAATGGGCAACCCGAACATGAAACAAATGCAAAGTCCTATTCCAGCGAATGCTATGAACAACATGAATGTACCGCACAATGGGGCAATGCGGCCCAGTGTGCCAAATGGTAATATGGGCAATCCAAGTATGGGTAATCTAAATATGAATGCCCCAAATATGGGTAATCCGAACATGAACAATCCAAACATGAACAACCCTAATGCAATGATGTCCCCCATGGCCGGTCAAGGCCAGCTAAATCAGATGTTCCCAATGCAGAACCACAACCAGAACGGTCATTTCATGGGCCAGCAATCGCCGGGTCCCAACATTGGCCAAATGCAATTCCCACCAAATAATGGAAATATGAACGGCATGCCCGGTACCTCCGACATGAACCTCGGCATGAACCCTTCCATGAATATGAACATGGGTATGAACATGAACCAGATCACACCTGCCAATATCTTGAGCATGAACACGAAGGGGAAAGACGACCAGATGCAGAACATTGGAATGGACCAGAACCAGAACCAGAACCAGAACCAGAACCAGAACCAGAGCATGAACATGAACATGAACAACGACAGCAATAACCCCAAGAGTGCATACGATCTCGTGGACTTCAACTCCCTCGACCTCTCCAGCCTGAACATGGACTTCTTGTAATGTTTTCAAGAATGCAAGGAAAGGGGAAATGAGGCGATGCATGCAAGGGAGATCTACGTGTCCAAAAAGGCACCGAAGTTTTCCATCCATCGGGAGCAACAGTTGGCTTGCGCGGGAATAGTCACATGTACAACTGTCACTCTCTGTAATATAACAAGTAAAGAATCACATCCCATTGTTATGAAATGGGTAATATACACTTCACGACGCTGAACGATGGTATGATCAAAATTTGTAGCCAAGGCACAATACTTTTGCAAAGATTTACCACAGTACTTGCTATATGAACGGGCATGGTTTTAGGCATCACAGTATGGATGATGATAAGATATGACATGAAATGATATGTTATGATAGGGTAACGATAAGATGAGATAAGAAAAGATAGGAATGATAAGAAAAGATAGGAATGATAAGAAAAGATAAGCTAGGATAAGCAAAGTATTGTAGTCGTACAATAAATTAAGTATATTATCGAGGAGCAAAAGAACTGTCGGCTAGTGGCAAAATGAATCTATTCAGTAGCTTTCATAGTTGCATATTTTTTACCAAAAGGATATGCGAAATTGCCAATTTTACGGTAATGTGGAAAACACGATTGAATTTATTATCCCTTGTCCCAGCATTATAATAGAGTGTCAAGTACACCATTCCATAATAATTCACAATAATGTAGAACGGCAGTTCATCATGAATTCATCCCGCCCTTTGAAGTGAATGATTGGCTCCAGAGTAATTGAAGCCTATTCTGACTTGGCATAGAGAGCCAAGTTACATGAGTTGGATAGTACCATAGTTATAGCATTTCTTGCGATACAGGTACCCAAACTGGGGATGATGATTATTTAGTAGCAGTTGTGATGATTAAAGAGGGTTTGAATATAATAAATATATCGTGAGGGATGTGACTGCCATCTACACTGTAAGCCTTTACAATGGAAAATACGTCATTAGAGGTTCATGAAGGCAATCCTTTGGATTCCTCGAGGGTCCCTGAAATGGTTGCCATTCCAACATACGTGCCCATGTTTTGCCGTTCTTGTTATTTTTGGACAGCCCACTACAATGCTTAAAAGTCCTCACAAAATGATATGGGCACTTGCCCTGCACTGTATTCTCTGCCACGATTTGCCAGTTTTTCCTAGTTTCCTAAAATTCTTTCCGTTTTGGCAGTTCGTCCGTGGTTTTCTTCCCCTCATCCCACGTCCTATTTGTAGACTGACAAGGTGCTGCAGGGGTTTCTCAGTAAGTAAACCCCCCTTGTTCTTCTAGCAACGGATTTACCAATTAGGGTTTCTGGTGTGATGCCTCCATTTCAACTTGCCTGTGGGAGTCTTACGTGTGCAGGCCGCTCTGAGACCTAGATTCACATATGGCTGCAACCCCACGCGGGTTTTGTGTGGTTGTGCTTATATGG
This sequence comes from Nakaseomyces glabratus, assembly GCF_010111755.1. Taxonomy (NCBI): domain Eukaryota; kingdom Fungi; phylum Ascomycota; class Saccharomycetes; order Saccharomycetales; family Saccharomycetaceae; genus Nakaseomyces; species Nakaseomyces glabratus. Next base: position 153,761 of record NC_088951.1, read on the forward strand.
CTACTGGTTCTAATTGGGTAAGTGTTCCATGCATTGTGTGTGTGACTCTCGTGCGGGCTTTTCTTACAGAGGCACTAGATTAGGCAAACTTGCAATCAGTCAATCTATTTTTAAGATCTTCTAGCGGGTCTGCGTCTCTGCCTTGGGTGACTCGGATGACTGTTGTCCTAATATAGCGCAAGTGAGCAATGCAGTGAGACAGTGATGCAGTGATGCAGTGATGCACTGTCGTGATTCAGTGGCTATCACAGCAAGCAATGCTGTGGTGCAGTGAACAATCTACAGAGAAACTAAGTGAACAATCTACAAAGAAATAAAGTGAACAACTGGTAGGTATGGTAGTCTCGTTCTCGAAGTTGGTCCATTGCTCACCCACTTTGAGACAAGACTCAAGAATCGCTTCACAACCTATAATTATCACAACCTATTAATATCAAAAAGCTTAAATACCCAAAAAGCTTAAAATGCCCAAATAGCTTAAAATACCCAAAAATTGAAAGTATCGCAAGAATTTCTGTAGAGTTATTATTATACGCATCATCTCATTCTCGATAGTACGATCGCTGCTGCTAGACCTTGAGCTAACTTGCCGTTTCCATGCTTTCTAGTTGGTCTGCGAACCCTCATATGTGTGGGATGCTTAGTGCCAAATACTCACACCCAGAGATACCTACTTCTCCATACACATGCGTTGAGATACTAATTTCTCATTATTCATGCTTTGAGATGCATATTTGATTTGCTCTGCAGAAGGCGATCTTCATTCAAATGTGGGTGACTTCCAACCTTGTTTCACCCTCTAAGTTAGTTTATCCAATAGTACACTACCATCACAGCTATGTCTGAAATATCCAAGGGCAGCATTTCTTATTCCACCCTCTAAATTGTACACTTTTATTGCCAGTCCTTCTCTAGACAGCATGATATCCTTAGACTTTATGCATCACATTATGAAGTCACTAAGTGGATGAAATGCAGAAAGAATACAATTTAACCCTCTTCAATGCGATCCCAAAAAAACATATAAATACACCCGCTAATTTGCTCTTTTTGTCTTTTCCAAATGCTCTCTTTCATTGTATATTATTCTATTTCCCATATTACAAGAATACATCAGTAATTGATATAATTCGAAACAACATATAATACTATTCAAAACACCAAAGCAACAAGCAGCTTCATACAACGAATAATGAACGAGAAGATCTTTTGGTATCTGACTCTGTTATTCCTATTTAACCTGGCAAGTTCATTGCCAGTGGAGGATAAACTGAGCATCAAGAGAGTGTTCCAGAAGAGGGCCGTGGACATCACCCCGTTTGCTCACTACCCAAGACCTGAAGGTTGTTCAAGTCCACCAAATGCAGTAAGCGTGGGTTTGCACATGGACCTTTACAACTACCCTTACTTGTACGTGAAGAATCCAAGAACTGGATTCACTAACGATACAGATAGTGATGCTGACGGCGAGACTGATGGCGATTCTGCGGGCGGAATCGAAGGCAGAGCCGGTCAATGTTGGAACCCAGAGTATCAGGACCCCAACTTCCCACGTTATGGTTACAAAAAGTACGGCTCCTTTGGCTCTAGTGATCATGTTAATGGTAAAATCTCTTGGGACCACAATGAATTTAAAGAGGGATGTAAGCCAATCATGGCCCGGCTACCTACTGCTTATAATTATCCTGCCAAAATAACTTTCTCGAATTTTACTATGGTTCTATCCGGCTACTTCAAGCCTAAGTCTACCGGACTCTATAAATTTGAAATTCATGCTGATGACTTTATCCTGTTCAACTTTGGTTCTAAGAATGCTTTTGAATGTTGTAACAGAGAAGAGTCCATTGATAATTTTGGTCCATATGTTGCATACGCCATGTGGCCTAATGAGGCTGACCAAGAATTGGAAGTGTACTTGTTCGAGGATTCATATTATCCTATCAGGTTGTTTTACAACAACAGAGACTATCATTCGAAATTCATGGTTGGGTTCTATCCACCCAATACAGAGGAGATTACATATGACTTTGATGGTTACTTATATATGCTCGATGATACCGGTAATGAATGTAAGGACTCTATCAGATACAAGACTGTCTGTGATGATGATGTCGTTGATGACACTACTTTTAGTACACAATACAGTACGATCATGGAACCAGGTGGAGGTACAGAAGTCATAACTATCTATTACATCAGGATGAAATGTGAAGAAGAAGATTGCATTGGTCAGTGGGACCCAATTAATAATATCTGCTACACCCCCGAAGATTGCGCTAATGATGGTGGTTACTGGAATGGTGACATGTGTGATCAAAGCTGTAAAATGGAAGGGGGTATAGTTAATCCCGATACTGGAGATTGTGACAAATCTTGTATCGAATCCGGCGGTTTCTTGGATGAAAATGGCAACTGTGATACAACCTGTAGAGACGATGGTGGTATGCTAGTCGAGGGGCAGTGTGATTATCAGTGTAAGGAAGCAGGTGGTATTCTAGTAGGAGACCACTGTGACACTACATGTGTTGACTCTGGTGGTAAACTCAACGAAGATGGTACATGTGACCATAGCTGTAGAGACCAAGGAGGTCAACTGGACGAGAGCGGCGAATGTGACACTAGTTGTAAGGACAGTGGCGGCATGTTGATTGAAGGCGAATGTGATACCAGCTGTAAAGACGAAGGTGGTCAGTTGGACGAAAATAATGAATGCGATACCCACTGTAAGGATCAGGGTGGTATTATAGACGAGAATGGCAACTGTGATACGAGCTGTAAAGATTCTGGCGGTAAGTTAGATGAAAACGGCGCGTGTGACACTAGTTGCAGAGATGACGGCGGTATTATTGATGAGAATGGCAACTGTAATACCACATGCAGAGATGATGGTGGTATAATAGTTGGTGATCACTGTGACACCAGTTGTAGAGATGCAGGTGGTATTCTAATAGAAGATCATTGTGACACTACCTGTCGTGACTCTGGTGGTAAACTCAACGAAGATGGTACTTGTGACCATAGCTGTAGGGACCAAGGAGGTCAACTGGATGAGAACGGTAAATGTGACTATAGTTGTAAAAATGGCGGTGGTAAGTTGGATGAAGACGGTAATTGTGATATGTCCTGTAAAGAGAACGGCGGTAAGTTGGATGAGAACGGCGATTGTGACTTGAGCTGTAAAGAAGATGGTGGTAAGTTGGATGAAGACGGTAATTGTGATTATAGTTGTAAAGAAGAAGGAGGTATCATAGATGAAAGTGGTAACTGTAACACCACGTGTAAAGATTCGGGCGGTCAAATTATCGACGGCGAGTGTAATTATGGATGCAAAGAAGTTGGTGGTGTTGTTATTGATGGAGAGTGTGACACTAGCTGTGTTGATTCTGGTGGCATCTTAGATGGAGACGGTAATTGCGACCGTAGCTGTATTGAATCAGGAGGCGTTCTAGAAGATGGTGCATGTAACACTACCTGTCGTGACTCTGGTGGTAAACTAAACGTTGATGGTACGTGTGATACCAGTTGTAGAGACGATGGTGGTATGTTAGTAGGAGACGAGTGTGATTATCAGTGTAAGGAAGCAGGTGGTATTCTAGTAGGAGACCACTGTGACACTACATGTGTTGACTCTGGTGGTAAACTCAACGAAGATGGTACATGTGACCATAGCTGTAGAGACCAAGGAGGTCAACTGGACGAGAGCGGCGAATGTGACACTAGTTGTAAGGACAGTGGCGGCATGTTGATTGAAGGTGAATGTGATACCAGCTGTAAAGACGAAGGTGGTCAGTTGGACGAAAATAATGAATGCGATACCCACTGTAAGGATCAGGGTGGTATTATAGACGAGAATGGCAACTGTGATACGAGCTGTAAAGATTCTGGCGGTAAGTTAGATGAAAACGGCGCGTGTGACACTAGTTGCAGAGATGACGGCGGTATTATTGATGAGAATGGCAACTGTAATACCACATGCAGAGATGATGGTGGTATAATAGTTGGTGATCACTGTGACACCAGTTGTAGAGATGCAGGTGGTATTCTAATAGAAGATCATTGTGACACTACCTGTCGTGACTCTGGTGGTAAACTCAACGAAGATGGTACATGTGACCATAGCTGTAGGGACCAAGGAGGTCAACTGGATGAGAACGGTGATTGTGACACTAGTTGCATAGATGCAGGTGGTGTACTGGAGAATGGTGAGTGTGTTTTCCCTCCTACATCGTCTTCCACCTCTGAAACATCCTCGACAACCGATCAGTCTTCTTCGCAGTCTGATGATAGTAGTGTGGAAAGTTCATCCACCCCGATGGATAGTTCCACCATTGAGAGTTCATCCTCTGAGATCATAACATCCGAATCTGAAAGTGAAAGTGTGCCTATTGCTAGTTCATCATCTGAGGTTATGACCTCTGAATCGGAAAGTGAGAGTATACCCATTTTAACTTCATCTTCTCAAATACCTATTGCAAGTTCGTCTTCTGAAGAAGTAACATCAGAATCTGAAAGTGAAACTGTGCCTATTTTAACTTCATCTTCAAAGATCATATCTTCTGAGTCAGGAAGTCAAAGTGTGCCTATTTCAAGTTCATCTTCTGAGATTGTAACTAGTCAATCAGAAAGTAATATTCCATCTCCAAACCCAGAACCTAGAACGACCACTATTACAACAATAATTACAGAAGATGGTCAAATAATAACCATAACTACAACAGTTACCGGATTTGTTCCCGAACCAACAGGGGAAAGTGAAGGTAATGGGGAGTCTGATGATGAGAATCCCGAGAACCGAATTGAAAATAATTCGGACGAAAATGAATTCGTAGATCCAGAATTTGCTGATGATATTCCAGATGATCCGGCTGGTCCTGAAGATAATGGTGGTAATGACCCAGTAAACCCTGAACAGGACAACAATAATGGTCCAGCTAATCCAGGACAAGATAGCACCAATGGCTCTGGTAACTCTGATCAAATCGACAACAATCCACCTACTCCTGAGGAAAATGCCGGTGATGGCAATTCCAATGGTAACGATCCAGCAGACCCCTCCAGAAGAACCTCTATCCTAGGTGATGAACGTACTAGAGCGTCACCAGGAGGTACCTCTCAGCCTACTGGTGCTAATGGCAACGTCAATGGTAACAGTCCAGGCGCCAATGTCAACGGAGGTGGTACAGGAAACTCCAACAACAATAATAACAATAACAATAACAATGGTAATGCACCAAATGGAGGTGATGGAAGTAATGGAGATGCCAACCAAGGCCCTTCCAGAAGAACCTCACTTCTCGGTGATGAGCGTACAAGAGCAGGCCAAGCGGCCCCTACTGGAGGATCCTCGCCAAACAACGGTGTTGCGGGAGATACGAGCAACAATGGAGGAGCGATTGTGTCGCAGCAAGTGGATGACGGTGGAGCAGGCTCTCCTAGAAGAACGTCGATATTGGGCGACGTGAGATCAAGAACAACGCTGAATGGAGAGGTTTTGAACTTCGAGGGCAGTGGTGTGAGACGGGCAGTTGCTGGCAACCTAGCCCTGCCACTGATGATGGTTGGCCTGGTATTCAACTTGTGAACCCTTTGGCAGTTGACAAGATGTCTACGTTTTGCCAATGTGGTTGATTTTTCTTTCCCTCATTATAAACATGTTTAATGCACTTTTTGTTTGTAATTTCAATAAGTATGTTTCCGTTTTAAATAAGCAATAAAAAAGAATACTCAGTATCTGTAAAACATGAAATGGTGGTGAAGCCCAGCTATATACTACTATATACTGTTTAGTGGCACCGAATATGTGCCGATGCTTGCAGATGAGAGCTACCCGGGTATGCATCAGCGAGAACATGTGCCCTCGAACGATTACACCACCCTGCAAAGCACACCGCCCCGGCATAGCAGGCTTTCCCCCGAAAACGTCGCAGTGAACAGGACATCGGCGCCCGATCCTATAGCAATAGTCCCACCAGCGGACACCCCAGGTGTATATATCGGCGGTTACGCGTTCACAGGCAGCAGGTGCAGCCACTTCCTCGTGTACATTAGCAGCAGCAAGCCTTTGAGATCATACAGCGCGCAAGTAGGCCAGGTAAACACGAGAGAATCAGGTTCCTGAATATAGTCCATCACGGGAGCAGCTTCAGAGCACTTGATAAGCAGTACAGGAATTCTGGTAATTGTGGTAATTGTGGTAGTACGATATAATACCAACAGCTGAGAGTTGAGAACGGAGTCCGAATTCGAGTCAGGAGAAGCAAGCTTAAGTACTGGAGATGGCTACGAAACAAGAGGAGCAGGCGAACTTGAGCGACGTGCTGACGCCTAGCATGAGTCTGACGGAGCTGGAAATGAAGTTTGCAGATGAGACGGACGGTAAGGCTAAGGATGTTGTTCAGGCGCGTATCAAGAAGGCTGAAGACGGCATCCTTCCTCTGAGACTCCAATTCAACGACTTCACACAGATAATGTCAAGTCTCGATGAGGAGAGGTACGCCAACGTCAGCAAGCAGGAGAAGTTCCAAATGATAAGGTCGAAGGTGTTGGGGCTCACAGAGAGACTGCAGGAATTGTCGAACGACTTTGAAGAACTGCAGCCACTGTTTGCTACAGTCGGTGAATACTCGAAGACATACAAGAACAAGAACTTCCAGGTGCTGGAGAACCTGGCGTCATATAATCACAGGGGGAAAGCTGGTGCTTCGATCTCCAACAGCACGCCTACACCAGCAGCAGCCACACCGACAACGGCCCCAACTCCCGGGGCTGGCACGAAGAAGGCAGCGAAGACAGCACCCACACCAACGGCGACGGCTACTATCGGTACGCCGAGCAACAATGCTCCGACACCAGCCACCACAGCTACGACGCCAGGAACACAAGCGAAGAAACCCCGCAAGCCCAGGCAGACGAAGAAACAGCAACAGGCTGCGGCTGCGGCTGCGGCCGTTGCTCAAGCACAGGCCCAGGCCCAGGCTCAAGCTCAAAATCAGAACCAGAACAATATGCAGAACAAAAATATAAGCAATCCTGGCATGAACTCGAATATGGGTACTCCAGTAATGGGCAACCCGAACATGAAACAAATGCAAAGTCCTATTCCAGCGAATGCTATGAACAACATGAATGTACCGCACAATGGGGCAATGCGGCCCAGTGTGCCAAATGGTAATATGGGCAATCCAAGTATGGGTAATCTAAATATGAATGCCCCAAATATGGGTAATCCGAACATGAACAATCCAAACATGAACAACCCTAATGCAATGATGTCCCCCATGGCCGGTCAAGGCCAGCTAAATCAGATGTTCCCAATGCAGAACCACAACCAGAACGGTCAATTCATGGGCCAGCAATCGCCGGGTCCCAACATTGGCCAAATGCAATTCCCACCAAATAATGGCAATATGAATGGCATGCCCGGTACCTCCGACATGAACCTCGGCATGAACCCCTCCATGAATATGAACATGGGTATGAACCTGAACCAGATCACACCTGCCAATATCTTGAGCATGAACACGAAGGGGAAAGACGACCAGATGCAGAACATTGGAATGGACCAGAACCAGAACCAGAACCAGAGCCAGAACCAGAGCCAGAACCAGAACCAGAGCATGAACATGAACATGAACAACGACAGCAACAACCCCAAGAGTGCATACGATCTCGTGGACTTCAACTCCCTCGACCTCTCCAGCCTGAACATGGACTTCTTGTAATGTTTTCAAGAATGCAAGGAAAGGGGAAATGAAGTGATGCATGCAAGGGAGATCTACGTGTCCAAAAAGGCACCGAAGTATTCCATCCATCGGGAGCAACAGTTGGCTTCCGCCGGAATAGTCACATGTATAATCACCCACATAGAAAGGTGTATTACCACTGCTATGACATCACGATAGACAACATCACAATTGACGCTATTACTCATTTTTCCACAATTTTTTTTTCACCAAAATTTCTTTTTAGTCATTTTTGTCAGCTACCAAGCTGTGCAAGCCTGTAAACTGGTATTGGTAGAATTGCTCATTAATCGCATCATCAAAGTGGATCGATGGTTCTTATTTAAGTCTGGGTTGTACTTTCCAATTTTCAATCTACGTTTTATTTGGTGTACTTGCCGTCATATTTTTGTGGGGATTTTACTTCATTATTTGTTATCTCTGTGTTGACATAATAAGACTATCGTAAGCACAAGATAATGTCTCATCAACTTAAGCAAACATTTGCCAATGCGAAAAATGAGGGGCGTAATGCCTTGGTAACATTCATGACTGCTGGTTATCCTAGAGTCGCAGAGACCATTCCAATAATGAAGGGTTTCCAAGAAGGTGGTGTTGATGTCATTGAATTGGGTATGCCATTCTCTGATCCTATTGCAGATGGTCCAACAATTCAAGTTGCCAACACCAAGGCTTTGGAGAACGGTGTCACTTTGGTACAAACTTTGGACTTGTTAAAGAAAGCTAGAGATGAAGGTGTTACTGTCCCTGTTATCCTTATGGGTTACTACAATCCTATTCTAAACTATGGTGAGGAAAAATTCATTCAAGATGCAGCGGATGCAGGTGCAAACGGTTTCATTATTGTTGATTTGCCACCTGAAGAAGCCATTAAAGTCAGAAACATGATGAAGAAGCACGGATTAAGTTTGGTTCCTCTAGTGGCTCCTTCTACCACAGATTCTCGTCTTGAGCTTTTGGCTAAAATCGCCGATTCGTTCGTCTATGTCGTGTCAAGAATGGGTACTACTGGTGTCCAATCATCGGTTGCCAGTGACCTAGATACTCTGGTCAGCAGAGTTAGGAAATACACCAAGGAAACCCCTATTGCAGTAGGTTTTGGTGTCTCTACTAGAGAACATTTCGAATCTGTTGGAAGTCTATCCGACGGTGTTGTCATTGGTTCCAAAATCGTTACTTTATGTGGGGAAGCCCCAGAAGGTAAGTGTGGTGAGGTCGCAAAGAAGTACGTCGAAGAGATACTAAATGGTAAGAAACACAAGATTCTATCTGGTGAAGAGTACCAACTAATGAAAACGGCCACCAATGAACTAGAATCCGATTCGGACCACCACGAATTTGAAGAAGACCACAAACACCCAATAAGATTTGGTGACTTCGGTGGCCAATACGTTCCAGAAGCTTTACATACATGTTTGAAGGAACTAGAAGAAGGTTTTGAAGATGCAATTGCTGATCCTACTTTCTGGGAGGAATTCAAATCCTTGTACTCTTACATTGGTCGTCCATCTTCTTTGCATAAGGCTGAAAGATTGACTGAACACTGTGGTGGTGCCCAAATCTGGTTGAAGAGAGAAGACTTGAATCACACTGGTTCACATAAGATTAACAACGCTCTTGCCCAAGTTTTAATTGCAAGAAGATTGGGTAAGACAGAAATCATCGCCGAAACTGGTGCTGGTCAACACGGTGTCGCTACTGCAACAGCATGTGCCAAGTTTGGTTTAAAATGTACTGTTTTTATGGGAGCTGAAGATGTTCGTCGTCAAGCTCTGAATGTTTTCAGAATGAGAATTCTAGGAGCTAAGGTTGTTTCCGTTACTAATGGTACAAAGACTTTAAGAGATGCTACTTCTGAAGCTTTCAGATTCTGGGTCACAAATTTGAAGAGTACCCACTACGTTGTGGGTTCTGCTATTGGTCCACATCCTTACCCAACACTGGTACGTACTTTCCAAAGTGTGATAGGTAATGAAACCAAAGAACAATTTGCTGCTCTAAATAATGGTAAGCTTCCAGATGTAGTGGTGGCATGTGTTGGTGGTGGTTCAAACTCAACTGGTATGTTTTCTCCATTCGAACATGACACGAGCGTCAAACTTCTGGGTGTTGAAGCAGGTGGTGATGGTATCGATACTGACTATCATAGTGCTACTTTAACCGCAGGTAGACCAGGTGTCTTCCACGGTGTCAAGACATACGTTCTGCAGGATCAAGATGGTCAAGTCCATGATACACATTCCGTTTCAGCAGGGTTGGACTATCCTGGTGTTGGTCCTGAACTGGCATTCTGGAAGGCAACGGGACGTGCCGAATTCATTGCTGCTACTGATGCTCAAGCTCTAGAAGGTTTCAAGTTGATCTCCCAACTTGAAGGTATTATTCCAGCTTTAGAATCATCACACGCTGTTTACGGTGCATGTGAAAGAGCGAAGACCATGAAACCAGATGAACACTTGATCATCAACATTTCTGGTAGAGGTGACAAGGACGTCCAAAGTGTCGCTGAAGTTCTTCCAAAACTCGGTCCTCAAATCGGCTGGGACCTGAGATTCGAAGAAGACCCTTCTGTAGGAAATTAGATATTATTATAAATAGAATAGTTCTGTTTTAATCTTACTGTAACAAATATGCAACTAATTATTATTTTGTGATTATTACTTTTAGCTCTTAAAGTTATTTTGCAAAGTGAAAAAAAATAATCCATTTTAACACATTTGGCCGATGCATCAAAATTGATCTTTACAAAATACATAAGCTGATATATAAGAGACAGCCACGAAGCTACCAAATCAATAGGTATTAATTGTCAATTGGGACCATAGAATTGAACATCGTGCAGAACTTATACTGAGAACCAAAACTCTGTACCGCTTTCGCCGTTGTTGCTTCAAAATGCTTAGGACTCTAATTCTCTCAACGATATTGGAGCTTATCTGTTTTGTTCAATCCCAAAATTTTGAGACCTATCAGGATTATAGAAAGCACAACAATGACTCTCTACTATGGGGTGCTTATAGACCACATACATATTTCAGTGTCAAACCTCGTTATGTTGATAAAAGTCCCTTCATTTTGGGGTTAATGTGGATGGACAGTTATTCCAACAATGGTATAGAAGGTCTAAGACATTTTGTGGAACCACATGAACAGGGGCTTGAGCACTATGGGTGGCAGACTTATGATCCCAGAATCGGTGGAGTTGAAACGATTGTCGATAAGAAGAATAACCTTAATTTGACTGTGTCTCTAGCTAAGAGTAAAGATGGTGCTAACTGGGTTACAAGAGTATCTGGTAAAGCTATGGACCCCAAAAGAAAGAGTACAGGTTCTATATTTCTTTACTTGAATCAACAAACTACGAAGGACGATCAAAAGTCGATGTTGCATTTGACTCCAAATGAATTGAAAGGGAAAATGACATTTAAAGGTGTCTCTTCCGAGTTAGGTAAATATAATGTTGATGTTATAGATAAGAAAGGAAAATATTATAGATCTAGGGGTAAGGATAAACCCTATAGCAAACTTGTTGATGCTTCTCAAACGCGCCATGTTTCCTTTAGAGTCCCAGAGGATAATTACTGGAAGGCACATGATTTGGTTAAAACTCTCATCTCTGAATCCTTAACAGATCTTTTACATAACTATGATGTTGCAAAAGTCACAAAGAATGAATTTCCTGATTTTTATTCCATTAGAGATATGTTCAATTTTAATGAGGGAAACTTTCATATTATTCAAAAGACCTTTGACACATCTGGGAGTGATGGTGAATTCGAGATTGAAATCATTTATAATTCCATTGAGTCTAAACAGAAGATAAAGCCAGCTGAAACAAATGCACTAATAACACAATCTTTGCTCGAAATTGATAGAAAGTTCAATAAGCATTTCCAACTATCTGAATCCCAAAAGGATAAGACAGAGTTTGTAAAATCAACTCTCGCCAACTTACTAGGTGGTATTGGTTACTTCTATGGTAATCAAAGAGTTGATAGAATTACTACAGTAGATGAGAAACATTTTGATGAAATTAAACTCTCTCATGGAGACGAAGATGGACCATATAGTCTTTTCACATCTGTTCCCAGTAGATCTCAATTTCCTAGAGGTTTTTATTGGGATGAAGGTTTTCATTTATTACAAATCATGGAATATGACTACGATCTTGCATTTGAGATAATATCAAGTTGGTTCAATATGATCGACGAGAAGGGATGGGTTGCCCGTGAGGTTATTTTAGGCGAAGAGGCGAGAACTAGGGTGCCTGATGAATTTATCACTCAAAATCCTAACATTGCTAACCCGCCTACTATCTTACTTGCTTTTAGTGAAATGCTACAAAGGGCGTCTAATAGTTACAAGTTAGTAGGTGAACTAGGTGATAGCGGTGCTGATAAGGACTCCGATACATTAGAATACAATCACAAATTCTTGATAGAGTATAGCAGAGAAATTTATCCAAAACTTGTCAAACATTTTGATTGGTTTGTGAATTCTCAAAGAGGATTCACAGAAGAGTATGAAGGCTTGATTGAAGAAAATGCTATATCAGATAAAGTTCATTTAAATGAGATCTTTGCTTGGGTTGGCAGAACCAACAGTCATTGTTTGCCAAGTGGCTTAGATGACTACCCAAGATCCAAACCATGCGATGTAACAGAATTGCATGTCGATGCATTGTCATGGGTAGGTGTCATGGCCAGATCTCTGAAACAAATTGCAACCATTCTGGATGAAGACGCAGATATACTCAAGTATGAAGAAGTAGAAAATAATGTAATTGAGAATTTAGAGTTGCTACACTGGAGTGAAAAGGACCAGTGTTTCTGTGATGTGGTGGTTGATGAATATGGAGAAGGGATTAGTTACGATTGTCATGAAGGCTATGTATCTCTTCTACCGTTTGCTTTAAAATTGGTTCCTAAGGAATCCAAGGCCATTGCCAGCGTTCTAAAGCTAATCTCAGATAAAAGCAAGCTTTTCTCACCTTATGGTCTTCTGTCGCTGTCAAAACAAGACAAATATTTTGGTCAAGATGAAAATTATTGGCGTGGACCAATATGGCTGAATATTAATTATTTGTGCCTAGATGCGCTGAGATATTATTTTCCAGAAATCCATGGTACAAGCAATAATAATAAAGCTAGCGTATTATCTAAGACAGCTAAAACCACTTACACTCAGCTAAGCCAAAACTTGATCAAAAATGTTTACGATAATTGGAAAGCAACTGGCTACTGTTACGAGAACTATAGTCCCGTTGATGGGCGCGGTACCGGTGCCAAACAATTTACAGGCTGGACATCTCTAATTGTAAACATAATCAACTGGAATTAGCCAGTATTTTGCGGATAGTGGAGTGTGCTGAAGAGTAGAATTCAAAAACTGGGCATCTCAACAAATATTTTGCACTTATCGGGGTGAGATCCTATCTGAAAACAACCTAATACTGGTATTCAATACCCAATACAGCATACTTATGGATGTCTTGCATCATTACGATATACAACACTTCGGACCCACACACACACTAAGAGCTTTTCTCCACGGGGTCATCTGAGCAATCTTTATTCTAAAAAAATAATGCTGGCTACTAAATCAGCGCAGGAAAAAGCTGGAATGATTTACGTTTTATTGTTGAGATGCAGAAAATGCTGGTATCTTAATTAACGAAAGTAACATGACTTTCAATATTTTGATGCTGGTTAATATGAATTCCAGTATATTTGAGTTTTGATGTTCAGTGTTTAGAGGGCAGCTATTACTTGACAGGTATTTGATTTGATATGCAATGCCTTCCAATGTTGTTATTTATTTTATGTAAATATGGGTTTTGGTAAACAAACATATCATACAAGCTACAATGAAAACAAATACTCATCAGCTAAAATTGATGAGTTGATAGATGGATATCATTAATGCACACTTTGTTTGTATTTGGTGTATGAGGCTGTTAGGTGGGAATGCTGGTAAAAATTTCGATCTTTCATATTAATGATTTATTTGTAAAAGAGAATTGATTATAAAAGGAAGACAAAATGCTTTTATTTTCATCTGGGTACCTCAATTTTGATATTCATTTGTTCTCAAATTGAAAATAGTCTAAATAAAAAAATAAATCACAACACATTCCTTTCTTTAAATTACTGTCAAGCAATAACAAATTATTGATCCAACTAGATACACTCCCTCAATTACTAGACAAAATTTGCACATTCATTCATTCATTGCCAAAACATTTCCAACTAAGATATAAAACAATAACAAACTAATTTTTTAAATTTTTGAAACAATATAATGACGCTATCATTCTCAATTTTTTTGCTGCTACTCGCAACCATTCAGGCTTTCCCTGTTTATAGAAAAAGAGAAATAGTTACTAGGATGCACACTGCCAGTACAACAAACACTGTTACTGACTTTTACTCTACAACCACAGAAGTTATTATTGCCCCAACTGTCGAATTCATTGTAAGCGGATCAGTTACTTTTACCACAACTCTTTACCCTGAAGGTGTGAACCCTACCGCTGTTGCATCTACAATTACAACTATTCAAAAAAATGTAGCACCAACACCTCAACCAGATAATAGTGGTGATAACAACTCCAAAAACAATTCTAATAACAGCGATGGAAACTCTGCTTCACAAAATAATTCCGAGAATTCAAGTAACTCTAACAACAACTCCGACAACAACAACTCCGACAACAACAACTCCGACAACAACAACTCCGACAACAACAATTCCGACAACAGCAACGGCAACAACAGCAACAACAGCAACAACAGCAACAACAGCAACAACAGCAACAACAGCAACAACAGCAACAACAGCAACAACAGCAACAACAGCAACAACAGCAACAACAGCAACAACAACAACAATGACAACAGTAACAACAATAACAACAATAACAACAATAACAACAACAGTGGTTCCCAGAGTTCTAAAATGTCATCTTCAACTTCCTCTTCTAGCTCAAAAACCATAACTTTGTCTCCAACCGCCTCCAGCTTAAAATCAAGTTCAAGCTCTACTACTACATCTTCAGTTTCCAGTGTGTCTAATACAGTTACATTTTCAAAATCCTCATCTGCCGAATCGACCTCTACCACAACCATTACTACCACAGAATGGGATACTTCTTACACTACAACTTTTACTACTATTTCTGGAAGCAGTGGTATTAATAGTGCCACCAAAACTGTTTCATCTAGTTCAAAGGTATCAAATTCAGATTCTCCAACTAGTTCTACGTCTCCATCAGGCCTTCTTAAAGGTGTTCCACATAGTTTGACCTATTCGCCATACAATAACGATGGTTCCTGCAAATCAGCAGACCAAGTCTTTAGCGACTTGTCACAAATAAAGGCAAAGGGTGTCAGCAATGTTAGAATATATGGTACCGACTGTAACTCACTAGGGACTGTGCAACCAGCTGCTGCCAAATTAGGTATTAAAATTAATCAGGGTTTATGGATAACCGCTGCTGGTGTTGATTCACTTGATGCTGGTCTTCAGCTACTAATCAACTACGGTAAAACCAATGGTTGGGACATCTTTAACTACATTACTATTGGTAACGAGGCTATCCATTCCGATTACTGTTCGGTTGAACAATTGATTGCTAAGATCAAATCGGTTAAGCAAGCTTTGAAGGATGCTGGTTATTCTGGTCAAGTTACTACAAGTGAACCTCCAGTTGTGTTCGAAAATAGCCCAGATCTATGTACTCAATCAGGAATTGACTTTGTCGGAATCAATGCACATGCCTACTTTGACCAATATGCTAGCGCTCAAACTGCTGGTTCGTTCGTTAAAGGACAAGTCCAATTAATTCAGAATGTCTGCGGCACAAACAATGTCGTTGTTACAGAAACCGGTTACCCATCTGCTGGTAAGCAAAATGGTAACAACATTCCTTCTCCTGAAAACCAAAGAATTGCCATTCAACAGATACTTGATGAAATGAACGGTCAAGTTACTGTGCTTTCCTCATTTGATGATATGTGGAAGAACCCAGGGCCATACGGTATTGAACAATCCTTCGGTATCATTGATATTCTGGCATAAGTGTAAGCTCTAAGCTACACAGCAATACAAGGCTTTATCGTGTGTGATTAGCCTTCCATCAGCCTCGGCAACAAACACAACTGCATATATTCATTCTAAATTACCATTAAATTTTATGACAGCCATATGTCATAACCCTTAACGTTTTCCTATAGATTTTCTTTTCCCTTAGCTTGTATATTATATTACTACTATTTGTATTATTATTATTTAATTAATGTTATCCTTTTTTTGTTTATTGAGTTGTAATTAGCCAAAATAACAATAAGTTGTCTGAGCTCACAGATGCCGCCAAAACATAAAACCGTGAAAGCTACCTATCGATAAAAATTTGGAGACTGTACGCTGAAATTCCTAATGTATGATCGTCATTACTAACATTATTATTGTACTGTATAGTTTCAAGTATATAAAGATCTATTTATACACTGATCAAGGGAAGATTATGAACTTTTCCAAAATAAATGAGAAATGTAAATGGTATAGCCTCAAGACCAACAGGATTATTCATCAAAGTTAATAAGCGGTTTTAGCTCAGTTGGGAGAGCGCCAGACTGAAGATTCGAAAACTTCGGTCAACAAGTTATCTGGAGGTCCTGTGTTCGATCCACAGAAATCGCAATTTATTTTTTTTTATTTAAAATCTTTTTTTTTTAAGATTTAAGT
Organism: Nakaseomyces glabratus; assembly: GCF_010111755.1. Lineage (NCBI taxonomy): Eukaryota > Fungi > Ascomycota > Saccharomycetes > Saccharomycetales > Saccharomycetaceae > Nakaseomyces > Nakaseomyces glabratus. The sequence goes on from NC_088951.1 coordinate 170,248, forward strand.
CAGATAGCATACGTGAAACGGTATATGTGAATGTCATTGTAATATGCTGTGAAATCATTTAAGCACACGTACCTGCATATTACTGACACTCTGCGCGAACCGACGATATTAGAACGGCTATAGGGGATTTATGGTATGAATATATCCTCATTAATAATTGTCTAGTATATAATTATATAGTGAGAAATATGCAATAACATAGTGCTTGGCTAGAAGAGATAATATAAAATAAACATAGAGATGTTTGATTGTATTAAAACGCTTAAGCCAAAGCGGTCAAGATATCGGAGTCACCGGCATCCAAAACGGAGACGACACCGACTCTGAACAACTTACCGACGGCGGTACCCAATTCGTTGTTACCACCTTGGAAGTAGTAGACCTTGGTCTTGGACAACATGGCGTAGTATTCCAACTCAGACTTTCTCAAGACTGGGGTGTTGGCAGCGATGATGATCAACTTAGACTTACCTTGTCTTAGAGACTTGATGGTAGACTTGTAACCTAGGGTAAACTTACCGGACTTGACAACCAAGGCCAACTTTTGGTTAATGGATTCTTGAGTCTTGATTGGGGCCTACTCAAATTTTAAAAGAAACAAACAATTTCATTTCATTTATTATTGTTAGTAAAAGGAACTTTCATCGGACTCTCCAAGCAGTTCAAACCACAAACTCATACATATGCATGAATCTGAGGTGCTGCTCGAGCAAAAAAAAATTGATTTATCTTATACTGACCATCTCTGCGTATTATGTTTTGATAATGCTATAGTATATTTTAACACTCCGGTCGCTATTGGTTATCTAGTAGATAAGAGATAAACAATAACTCATTAAAAACCAAACTACCAACGTTTATACCTTTTGCGATGCGTCAAGTCTGGTCTTGCAAAACTTCCCAGCTTCCGCTTCGGTTCAGAAAATTTTTTTTTTTCAAAAGTTACCCTGTTCAATCCTCATTTTGTGACTGCCCTGTGGTACACCCATACACCTGTACCATTGGCCATACTGAACCAAGACTCTAGCGGCGTTGTGTTTGTGGAGGCGGTCGTGTGTGCGTTCGCTTCTCCCCCCAGCGGTGTGGTAGAACGTCAGAAACAGGCAGAACGATCGGATAGAATTACCCAAACAGGAAGGAGTCTGAGTTTAGCAGGAGAAAGCCCATCTGCCCGTGGTACCACCACCAGTACTACCCCCAGTACCTGTACCAGTACTACCAGTACCACCGCCAGTGGTAAGGCTGGAAGGAGGTCCTGTCTAGCTCCCTTCCCAGTATGCTCGACTCGGTTCATGTGTAGGTGGGGGGTGAGCCCATACGTCCTAGGCAGGACCAACTGTAAGCCTAGCCTGGCACTACACTGGCTAGGGAGAACCTTCCTTGTGGAGGGCAAGTGGGCCCAATCCACTGAGATGCCCGATTCGAGCTTGCCAGTACGCACAGTGTGGGAGGTTGGCGAGGTTTGACGAGGTTTGACGAGGTTTGACGATGGTGTAATCGCAGCTACCGAATTAGCGTGTTTCGCAATAATTGGAAATTTCAATTGCGCCAATACATATTAAAGAATAGTCGAACTGGATTTGTTCATTATTTCTTACAGGGCAAGAAAGGTGTAGGACCACAAGTCGGAAAGAGTATGTTGATAAGCGTTATAGGTGGCTGTGTTGGGCTGTGCCGGATGGCGATGCTTGACGTACCAGACACCATTGATTGAGAATAGACAATTAAAAAGAAAATGCAAAAAAAAGTTCTAATTTACTAACTATTATTTGTTAATAATCTTTTGAAATAAAAAAAACAACTATTGAAAAGCCTGAATACGTGTGCCAAGAACCTGACCTGGAATAATATTTTTGATAAACCTAGTGTGGGAACCAAGAGAGCAATTAGTGTTGGTAATTCCTGGTAAGATATAGAGGTAACGAATACGGTAAGAGTTTGAACATTATTAATATTATCCAGTAAGTGGTGATTTGGGATAGCTTTTTCTTATTGTTTTTTTGAGAGATATTTAAGACAATTTTTGATACAGAGATAAACGAAAAATGAAGGTTGAAATCGACTCCTTTTCTGGTGCCAAGATCTACCCAGGTAGAGGTACTCTATTTGTCCGTGGTGACTCCAAGATCTTCAGATTCCAAAACTCTAAGTCTGCTTCTTTGTTCAAGCAAAGAAAGAACCCAAGAAGAGTTGCTTGGACTGTCTTGTACAGAAGACACCACAAGAAGGGTATCACTGAAGAAGTCGCCAAGAAGAGATCCAGAAAGACCGTCAAGGCTCAAAGAGCTATCGTCGGTGCTTCTTTGGAATTGATCAAGGAAAGAAGATCTTTGAAGCCAGAAGTTAGAAAGGCTAAGAGAGATGACAAGGCTAAGGCTGACAAGGAAAAGAAGAAGGCTGACAAGGCTGCCAGAAAGGCTGAAAAGGCTAAGCTAGCTGCTGCTCAAGGCTCCAAGGTCTCCAAGCAACAAGCTAAGGGTGCTTTCCAAAAGGTTGCTGCCACCTCCCGTTAAAGAATGTCAAATCATAAAATAACTCATTTTTTAATTTAAAACTTTTCTTTACTTCTATAAAAACATCACAATAAAAAATAGGCAATAATAATAAATCCATATTTTTACACTTTTTATAACTATCGTCCAAATAGTGTACCTTCTCGAGTCTCTACTGCTTGAAGTCTTGCACATTAGGGAGACCTTAATCGTGCTCTTGACGTTGCCTAATAGCAATTGTGTCACAACAACTTGATACGACTATACTAGTTAGCTTGTTTCATATAGCTAGCACTGTTATTAATTCACTTCCCTTTATTAAAGATTCAACGTCAAACTCTAAGTTTCAATGTCTCCTTACCAACAGTTTCTAAAGTCATGTAATTTACCCCATTCGGGAATTTACATGCTCTTCACGAAAGCTTCCCATTGATAAAACTTGATGCCTTTTTACTACACTACCACTGTAATAAAAAATAGATTTGTATCAAGCTATAATAAGTTGAGGATACATATAGTAGTCAAATCGATCTATAAACTCAATTGATTAGGCCTTATATCCCTAAACTAATATATAAATATGGACCGGCTAATCAATTTTTTATGAGCACTATAATCGCTTATTAGCGGATTTAGAAATTTAGCAACCCTTGTATAGTTAGTAATACGACAACAGCATAGCTATAAAATGAAGTTAAGCATTGTTTGCCTACTGTTTGCCATGATTATAGACTATGTTTCCTCCGATATTGTTACTACAATCTGTGACAAAACTATACCTCCAAATACGTTGGAAACTACACCTTACTCATCTTCAACAACCAATATAGTAGCCAATGGTAAAAAAATGATAGGTGTGTTCCAGTATTATAGATCAATCAAATATATTAGCGACTGTGAAGAAAAAGAAGATGTTGTTGACACTAAGATAATACACGGATTTTAGGAACCAGTACATGAATAGAAAGAAATTATCAAAATACCACCAAACACCTAGAGATATTAATATCGAATCTTTTGATTTAAGTTCATTCATTAATATTTAAACTAATTGATTTCTTCTTCTTTTCATTCTATATTTTTTCATACCCTAGTGACTCCTAAATAAAATTCTGTTTTGTTAGTATTCTGTCAATAAAAAACAAAGAGATAAGGATAAAAAGCGAAAGATAGAAAATCGATTTTATCTCCATAACACATACCAATAACTCTGCCATTGTTTCACCCTTTTTCAGTAACCCGCTCTCTTTAATAATTGCAAGGAGGTCGTTGATTAGCTTCTTTCTCGAGGCTAGATCTTTCTTTAGATTTTTTTCCAAGTTTTTCAATTCATTGATTTCTTTTTGGTTAGTTGGGTCCCAATTTCTTTCTAGGTCATCTAATTTTGCATCTATATCTCTTTCACTCTCCCGTAAGGTCGCCAAGACATCTAAAAGTTTATCGTTCTCAGGCTCACTAAACAAGGCATTCTTCTTCTCCAATAGCGTAGATTTCTCTTTTTCTAGAAGCCTGAGCTCCTCTCTAAGCTCAGAGATCAAGTCATATGTGACTTTATTGACATCAACTCCCTTTGGAAGCTCCAGATCTTGCTCTTTGCAGCAGTATATGGTGACTTTTCCAAACGGCTTTGATACTATTCTCCCCTCGTCCACCAACGTATCCAGCGCCTTCAGAACCACGGGCTTGGAGAACTTGTAATCCTTCTGGAGATTGCTTACGATATCGTTGATGGCAAAGGGTTTGTACTGCTTCTCCAGGTACGCCTGGATAACGCCGCACACATCCCCGTCTTGCTTGAGACATGCTTTCTTTTTAGGTGGCATTTTTATGTCTCTTACGAAACTACGGCAACTTTGAGTGCATAATACAGCAATACCGTATGGGAATGGCCCGCTAATTTAATTTACAACATGCTACTTGAAACTAATATTACCATAGTAAGGCGGCAGATTATAAGTCATTGCATACGCATGATTCTTTGGGAAAGGGCTTGAGTCCCTGAAATACATGAAATACATGAAATACATAGAAACATAGGCCTTAATTAAAGCAGTTACCCATCCTTGACATCATTGCAAGGCGTTATCGATCCTCGAGGCAATCGGGCCAACGCTAATGCCAGTCTATACACAGATCCTGTTGCAAGAGTTGTTCCGAACAAACTCCATGGGCGATGGAGCGAACTTATTAACCCCACTGCCATAATCTTATTCCTCACAGAACTTTCCCAGTTTCCTGGCCAGAGAGAACACCCAGCACACCATGAGTCTTCTAGAAGTTCCGTTGCCCCCCCTCATTCTGACAAAAATCCCAATCGAAGCTTTGCTTCCTAATCGTCTTGTCCCCCCCCACTTCAATTACGTTGTGCTTACGTCTCTGTGCCCCACCTTTCTCATTCTATAAATCAAATAGGAACGATAATTCTGAGAACTGAGATCTGATTTTTTCTTTTTTCCGTGTTCTATGCTTCTGGACACAGAATATGTCGCAGTGCAAGGAACGTTCACCGAGGAATAACTACTTATTACTTTTTCTCGAAGGGAAGACAATGCAAGTTATAATTAATTGAGCTCAGGATCCGTTGCATGACGTGGGTTGGACTCCCGTAATGAAGCTGTGGGAGGGTCAAAATATATAGTATAGATGTAATCGAGCTGTGAGGAAAGGAGGGGTGGACCAAAAAAGAAAGAAGTCTGCCCGAGTTCAAGGGTTTTTCCGGGTGATATGTGCTGTTTATCATTTGGGCAGTCAAGAAGCTGGGGTAAAAAAGGACGGGGGCAGGCCCCAATATTGCCAAACGTGAAGACTCAAATTGGGAAGGGACCCTTGTGGGCAATGGGGACTCAGACGGTGAAAAGGTGGAACAATCTCAAGAGAAGAAGAAAAAAAAACTTTCACACCGTGCTTTCAACAACGCTGGCGTTCATGTAAACTAGAAAACAAGAAAAAAAAAAAGAAATGTAAGTGAAAGTGAAAAAAAAAATGTCTTCTCTTGCTTTAATATAGTTGAATAGATTATATATAATGAATAGTAGTCGTGTTTTCATAATAACGGAGCTTTGTACTTATTAGTTGCCAGTAGAGGTAAGCATAGGAACTAAAAGAACTTCCATAACTAGAACAGCTTTTTATAGCATCTGAAAGATAAAAAAAGAGGACGTCAAATACAGCAATAGAACCATATTAGATACCAAATACTTTATAGATTTGCAAATCCAACGGGTCGAAATAAAATATGTCTGCATCAGCGAGTCCGGAACCTCATACACCTGAAAATAATCCCTCGAGCGTTACGAATGGTTCATCGACTCCGAACTCAGGTAAGTCCAAGGCTGGTAAGGGAGATGACGCACCAAGGCCGCATGTGTGCCCTATCTGTGGAAGAGCATTCCATAGGCTGGAACACCAAACTAGACATATGAGAACCCATACGGGTGAGAAGCCACATGCGTGTGACTTCCCGGGATGTGTCAAGAGATTTAGTAGAAGTGACGAACTCACAAGACATAGAAGAATACATACGAACCCTCTGCCTAAGGGTAAGAGAGGTAGGAAGAAGAAGCCTGAAACCATTTTGGCTGAACAAAGAGCACGTGAAGAGGCAGAGAGGAACAAGAATAACCCCAACTATAAACCACCCAGTAAGAGCAGTCTGAGGAGGAAGACGAAACGTAACACCACATTCGAGCTTGGTGAATCTACGCCAAGTTCAAGCCTCACGCCACCACAACAACCAAACCCCCAAGTCCAATTACCCAGCTCACCTATGGTTGGTGATGAAACAACAAACGCCCCACATTCCGATGGCATGACACCTATAGAACCTCAAAGATTCTTATCATCGCCACCGAACCACGTCAGGCCTGTCTTTGGCAGTGCCAACAACAGTAACAGCAGCAGCAGAATACGGCTTAACGCGTTGTCTTCATTACAGATGATGACGCCTCTATCTGGCAGAAACAGTAGCTCCACTATGAATCTATCACAGCAAGCGTCAACCACGTTCTTGGATAATCCCGATGGCTCTAAGAATCAAAACATCATCCTACCAAGACCAAAATCTTTGACAGATTTCGCATCCATGCATGCAAATGGCAGTTCTACCAACTTAACTACATTAATGCAGCAACCCAATATGGGCAACTTGATGAAACGTCCGAACTCGGTATTGAGTCTGAATGAGTTGGTGACACAATCGGGTGCGGGCACACATGGTTATGACACAGGGAACAATTCATCTCTAGAGGAAGACGACCTCAAGGACCCTGAACTAGAGAACGACCAATTACGAAAGAAGTCGAAGACAGCTACACCTACAACTGGCTTGAGCAGATCCGCAAGTGGCCTGAACCTCTCTTTGAAGACGAAGTCACTAACAAACATGCAAGACATGAACAAAGTAAACGAGAAACTGCTACAATACCAGAAAAACGTGGTTTCCCCACAAATAGCTCCACAGGACGGCCTCCCACCATTGAGAAGTTTGCACTTGCAATTTCCAACTGGTTGAAAAAAAGAAGTCTACAGTTCCTCACTTCTATTTTTTTTCTAGAGTGTTGCTTTACCAGGTCCCATTTCAACAACGCACAGTACACATACGCACGCACGCACACTAATTATATAGCATTTTATAGACTTCTAAGTAAATAATTATTTTCGTGTTCTTAGTGCAAATCATTATTCCATTTATCCCTCCCACACACGGTATTTACATTATTCCTTCTTGGATACCTTTCGTAGACTTCACACTTTCCAAGGACTCGTAATACCACGTCACCCCCACGGCAATCCAGCAATATGTGGAACACCATAGAAAAACTACTGGTACCCACGGTTCCCCTCCCCGTGGGAACAGTCCGGACGTAGACTCACAGGGCTGGGCCAAACCCTCTGTAGCCTCTTTTCGTCCGGTGGGCCTGAGGGGTCCCCCCCACCGGAGAACAGGCCCTTTGTCTAGCGGGCCATGGGGAAAAGGAGAATTAATTCCCTCTGGAGAGAGGGATTTTCCCTGCGTAAAAAGCAATTTCTGGTGGGGGGGGGGAGGGTTCAGTGTTGTTGAGCTGGTGCAGTGGATTGTGTCTGTGTTTGGTACCTTATTAATAGAAATCCATGGGATTAACATTGGAAAGAGTAAACGTTGGAGTTAATTATTGGTGCAATACGGCATTGAGTCAAAGAGAGTAAGAAAAAAATTGTGAGAGGATGATCGTTCCTTTTAAGTGCATTATCAAAGGCGATCAAATTTAGAATAAAATGGTATATAACTCGTGCTTCTTTTCTTGATTAATCACTATCTTGAAAATAAACCTTTAATATCTTTTGAATATCTGCTTTCTATATTCACCCAAAGAGAGATTAAATAATATTAAAATTAAAAAAAAGATAACGTCAATACAATACCTGTGATGCAACTGTAACACACACAAAAAAAAAATACCACTCATTAAGAAAAAATAATAGCAATATTTAAAGATCACCCAAACCCAAGCAAAAAAATTATTATTAAAACCTATTTCAAGTATTCATAGGATATATCGAAACACCAAATTCCAATTATCAATTTCACCCCCTACACTACTGAAAATTAGCGTATTATTTTTTTGACCTTAACCCCCCAAAAAAAATACCGCTATAACTTTGCATTTCTACACTCTTTTAAACAAAACTATAACTAACAGATGTCTTCACTAGATGAGCAGGAACTCATATTCGAGGATGATATCGCCCAGGAGGTCGAATTCGATATGACTGAGATAGAGGTGAATCGCTTGATACGTTCACCACTGCTTATGCCACAAGATCGAGATCACATGACTCCACAAAGTGATGCCGCCTACTATGGCACCTCTATTGCTAATGAATTGATGAACACCGAGGGCGAATGGCCCTCGTATGATGACTACAACCGTCAGGAACGGTCACAACAGAGCTACGATATCCCTAGAGGGTTTTCCGGGTGCATGCAACCATTGTCTAGTATTGTTGAGCATATGGCCGAGACTAACTACAAACTCTGGCTACACTCAAAAAACTAACCAATGAGAATACCAACACCCATCATTGCCTCAAAAAAAAAATATCACACTCAACAAACAAATAAAAGCTACGATAAAAAAATAATTACTGAACATTTCTGAAACAATTTTACTACTAGAGAATTCCTTTTTCAAATGAATTATTCTATTGCTAATGATAAATCCTACCAAAAAAAAAAAATAAAAGATTATTATCTTTATTGCTATCTCTACTTTATAGGATAACTATTACAAACGTATACGACTTTTTTTTATACAATTTACTGCACCCCCATTCCGTTAACGGTTTGGTATATATTCACATATTCAATTTTATAAAAGAATTACTGCATTTTTTTCCTCAAGATCGTGTATCCCGAATTCTCTCCGTCGAACTCCTCAAAGTTTGCTCCAGTAACTCCTATCTCCATGAAGTCGGATTTCAAGACATGAACTAAAATCAAAAAATTAATAAGAAAAAGCAACCTGAGCGAGCTCCTTAACAATATCCATTTTGACTCATTTGTCTTGCACTTCACATGTCTACTTTTTAGGATTGCGGATTATCTATCACATGCTAATTGATTGTAAGCCATTTATACTGAAGATTATTGTGCGATGAACCCCACTATCATTTAGTGCATAAATATTTATAAAAACTATGTATCATTTGCTATTACTACTATTATTAGTACTAAGGTAAGACAGGTATAGATAACATTAAGCCAATTTATCTGATATCAGCCAGTCTGGTTGTATTCATGTGAATCTTGATATCCATTTCATCAGTGTTCTCCTCAATGTCACGGATACGTCTTTGTTGGGAATCTAACTCTTCACCAGTCGCAAGGGCCAGCTTCTTTAGTCTACCACTGATCTGTTGGATCTTATCTAGATTTCTATCAATCTCAACTTCCATCTCATCATCCTCTTCGTCGTTTTCAAATTGATACTTCTTAGCTGCCGCAAGTACTTTTTCTCTTTGATATTTCTCTCTCACAGCACTAGTCTCATTACCGCCACCTAGGGCTCCCTCAATTCTTTGAGTAGATTGGTGTAATTCTTGTGACATGTGCTCTGCTCTCATCTTGTCTTCCATCTTACGACCCTTAATCATGTCTTCACGCTCACGTCTTCTTCTCTTAGAGTTAAATGGGTTAGAGACATGAACAGCCAAAATATTTCTGTTCAGCTTCTTCAATTCAGCTACCTTTTCATCGGCAGCTGTATTCTGTATCTTGATCAAATCAAGATTTCTCTCAACATTATTCAGTTTTTCACTTTGGTGGCCAAGCATACCTAGTGTATTCATACCAGCCATTTCAGCTTCTTGTGCCATTTTCAGAGTATTTCTAGTGGAAGCAACAGAGCTCTGCTTCGTAAATCTAATTTGCTCTTTGATTTCATCAACAGCCTGATCTTCTTCTTCTTTTTGACGCTCTTCTTCTTCTCTTTGTATCTCATCAAAAGTCTTATAGCCTCTGTTCATATCATCTTGGGTACCATAACCGTATTCCTCTTCTTCTCTTTGCCATTGCGGTTGCTGTTGTTGTTCATACATGTTACCGTATCCAGTGGCATTAAGATCTTCCCCACGGTCATTTATAGTGGCATTCAAATCTAGTTCGTCCAGCGCAGCAGAGTTTTCTGCATATTTAGATTCTCTACCCATGTATTTGTCCTCAAAGACAAACTCATTAGCATCTTCGGGAGCATCGTTTAAGTCCAATTCATCCTGATTTTGTTGGTTCTCTTCCTCCGCTAGTGCAACATTGTTCGAATCAGGTGTGATATATCCAGCCTGAGGCGGTACGCTATTGCTAGCATTCCTTCTTAAATATGGATTAGTACCAGATCTTGAGATATTTCCTGATCGTGTACCGTTTAGGTATGAGTCACCACTAATCGCAGCATATGGATTTGAACCCGCCGGTCTGTCATTGACACCAGGTGTCGATCCATAAGAGGCGTTCCCGTAGGGGTTTGATGCAGATGTATTTGTTCTACTTATCGGCTTGGATACTGGTGCTGATGTTGTCGCACTGCTGCCATACCCAGAACCATATGAGGCGCCACCATATGGATTGGAGCCACTAACTACGCTACCCATTGCTCCAACTGCACCACCTGCAGCACCACCTGCTAAAGCACCAACACCGGCACCTGCATATGGATTTGACCTATTCTGATTATTATATCCGTATGCTGGATCTTCACGGGCAGAATCTCTTCTGTCAAGAACTGGGGTTGCTCTATTAACTGGCTTCATAGGTTGGCCAGGAGTTCCGTTGTAAGCATTCAAGTCCTCTGATCTATCACGTCTTCCGTACTCATTACCATAACTGGGTCCATTTTCGTAATTATTGAATTCATTATATACGCCGCTGCTCGAAAATGCTTTCTCACCAGCTGCTCCAGCGCCATAAGGGTCAGGGTTATACCTATAGGATTTTTCTGTTCTGGCATATGGATCCTGTACTGCTGCTGGTTCATCCTCTTGTTGGTGTTTCTTCTTCTTCTTCTTCTTATCCTTTTTGGTCTCTTTCTCGTCCAGCTCAGATTTGTTCAAGTCATCCTCTTCGCCTTCCTTTTTCTCTAGCTCTTCAGGTGGTCTAGCAAAGTCCTCATAGCCAGGTGGCGCGTAGATCTTGCTGGTAGCCCTATCCTTAGCAAACTGACCATACGCAGCAAATTTACTCTGAGGTTTCTTGGTGGTACTTTTAGTGGCAATACCGATATCCATCAAATTCTCACGGTTCTGCTCTACCGTGTCCTCCTTCGGAGGCTTGATCTTAAAAAACTTCTTGATACCCATATCACAATAGAAACAAGCTCGACTCTTATTATGCCCGTGTTAGTCTAAACTCTAAAATATATCCTTATAGAAATGGAGGGTATCCTGATGTAAGTCCTCTGCATGTACTTTGACGTACTGATCTACTGTTAACTTTAATTGCAAGTTACTAGCTTGGTTCGTGTAATGTTATAATATTGAGCAAGTATACGGTATTCAGTAAGCATTAGAAGATGTATATAAGATTATCTTTGATATTTGTATCCAAGCACTTTGAAAGCGGCATGGTGTGCTTTCCAAGTTTCTATTGTGCAATATGAAGTCAAAGCATTGTTAGTGATCTTATTTTTGCCCTGTTGTTGGTGCATTTGTCCATTTTACACTTGATTCCATTATCGGTGTCAGTTTGTTCATTTGAACCGATTCCTGTACTTTGTTCTGATCTATAGGCAAGAATGGGTTCACTTGGCTGTTCGCTTTTACTGCAGACTCTGCTGGCATGAAGGTAGGTGCGGCGTAGGCGTTAAATTTCGCCGGCATGATGGTTTTATTCTCTTCTTCTCTACTGAAGCCAAATTTCATATCCTCAGGCAGTAAATCAAGGTATTCTGCCAATATAGTTTTCTTGTGGTCAACATCCGGCTGTTTTGTGTTGATTATTTTGGTATATATCAAAGAATAGTCCGATGAACCATCGTTCCATAAGTGAACATAGGTCTTGATGGTGGACCTACAAAGTTCGTTCTGCTTACACCATATTTTGAATTTGGTGTGTTTTGATTGGAAGAATAGATAATTTAGTAATTTGATAGATATCCTCTGAAACCCTGTATCATCGATAGACACTCGGGATACTATTTTTAACAAGTGGTACAGTGCTACACTCTCATTGACAAGAAGTATATTTGTGACCTGTTCCTTTATATTATTGGTAAGGATCTCGGCATACATATTCCAAGTTTCATTACTAATTACCATTGCTTCCGATAGGGATTGCATCTGTTCTGCCAACAACAAGCTGGAAAATATTGGAATAAAAGTCAAAAGGTGAACATTTTTAATAAGTTGGAATTTGGAGTGTTTCAAATTGATTTCCTCCTTCCCTTCAATTTCAAATGGATTGATACTGGCTGATCGATATTGGTTTAATATCTTACTACTGATCTCTATACACAACATTAAGGAGTCCAAAATCGTAACAATCATGTCACTATAGCTTGCCTTAATCAAAGAGTCATCCTTACCATATATGAACAACGATTTAAAAATAGGTGGTAAAGGAAATATCATAGTCTTGTCAAACCAAGGTGGCAATTGAAATTCAAAAGAAGTAATATTCTTGAAGGCTTCCTTAACAGCAGCACCAGTACTTATATCGTAGCTCTCACTCGTCTTTTGTAAAACTTTACAACCATTAATAAATCCAAGCAAGAATTTCGACAAACAATACTGCACATAGGAGAGTAAAGCTAACAAAGTCTGCGTAGTACCCAATTCATCCAATTCGTAATGCAACTCAGAGATATCAGTATGTGATTCAGACAAAAACACAAAGCTGCTCCCCAGCAGTGTTACTAACCGAGGGAACTGCAGTAAATTTATGTCAGGTTGATCGATTATCTCCATTAGTGTCATTAGCGACAGCCGTACATTTGGCAGAGGTTGCGTCATCTCGCAGACACTGTTCTTCACAATAAGCTCTTTGTAGCACCTTTGATAGACTGCATCAGATATAATCTTCGGAAACTGCAGCACTCTACTCATAACTGAGTACTGCTGATACTTGTCTATAGAGTCAAGCAGATCGTTTGTGTCACCATTATGCATGGATCTACAGATCAAGAGATCAGTGGCTAAGTTGCCAGTATTACAGTTATAATCCTTGGAACTGATCAAGCTCAGTAACTCCCTGATCGGATAATGGAAGTCTTGAAAGTTTGTAGTCTTACTGCTGCGATGAATTAATAATACTTCGAATATCCCAACGTCATTGTCGATTCTAGTTTCTGGTGAATCGTTGGCATCCCTACATGATGCCTCTAGTGTCTCCGATGTCTCTATGGCTATGTCATCAGGGGACACTACCAGTAATACATAGCAGAGTAGTATATATTGCAAGCTGGACTCACTTCTCACTGTGACGTCCTTGAGCCCGCTATGACGCAGGACATCCAGATCAATACTGCGTAGCGCTTCCAGCACTGTAGTGGCCAGATTGACATCCCAGGACTCAGACAGCTTACGGATGCCATTCTCAATCCCCTCCATTGTCACCAGGCTTCCAAACTCAACTGCCCACTCCGCAATTTATCACTGACCCAGGGATGAGTGATTTTAAAAATTGTTAATTAGTATCTTAGTCACTATCAAACTCGTGGAGGGACGAACTCTTGTCAAAGATATTCCAGTGACGTAGACTGCTGTGTGAAAGTTAGCAGTGTTCTTCTATCCCCTTGCACTCCTTGGTAAATAAGGTCCAGTTTAATCACTTAAAGCGGAAACCATAAGACTAGTAAGCCATCGAATCATAGGGATTCTTATATAAAAACTTGGGTTTTTTGTAGAGACTTTGAAACAGTAGGAATCCATGTCTTTGGTTTGTTTCAAACTTGCACCACTTGTGTAACCAATATCTCATCAAACCAGATTGAAACAAACAGTGAAACAATGAAGACGCTACTAGTTATCGATGTGCAGAACGACTTCATCACGCCGGACCACTCCATGTACGTGCCCCAAGGCGAAGAAGTTGTTTCCCCCATTGTCGAGCTCATGAAGGACCCCCAATGGCACCGTGTGGTGGTCTCCAGGGACTGGCACCCGCAGAACCACATCTCCTTCGCGAAGAACCATGGTGTCGAGGACTACACCGAGACCACGTACAAGTCCCCACGCCCAGGCGACGACTCGACACAGCCGGCAACTCTATGGCCAGTGCACTGTGTCCAGAACACCAGAGGTGCCCAACTGGCACCTGACATCCTCGAGCTGGTCAACTCGAAGCACATCAAGATCGTCGACAAAGGGTACTTGTCCAATTGCGAGTACTACAGTGCGTTCAACGACACCTGGGAGTGGCACAAGACTGAGCTCGACGAGTACTTGAAGAAACACCACACCACAGAGGTCTACGTCGTGGGTCTCGCCCTCGACTTTTGCGTCAAGAACACAGCCATCAGCGCGGCAAAGCTGGGCTACGACACCACCATCCTGAAGGACTACACTAAGCCCATCTACACAGACGAGGACCACCAGCAACAGCTCGAGAAAGACCTCAAGGAACACAACGTCAAGGTCAAATAGGGCGCCAGCGCCACCAGCTACGCCCATACACTGCGCAATTGGGAAATATGGAAAAAATAAATTATATAAAAGTCACGTGTGTAATGAATTTTTAGTCTAAAATAAAGGATTTAACCGTCTAATTGGGATCAGTTAAAATTGCTAAAAGGGTTTGGCCCGGATATAAGTTTAGACTAGACCCTTGGTGGGGGGGGGGGGGGGGGTGAGGTGTCCCTAACGTCTGCAAACTGGTGGGAAAGCAGCCATGTTCTTCCCCCCCCCCCACACACAACTACACATACAATTGATCTTTGGAGCAAGCCTCTTGTAAATACATTTTTCATGGAGCAATTTAGCCAAGAGGACACGAAATGCCCACTTTGGGATTCCCCTCCAAGGAAAGCAGCACTGTAGTATTAAAATAGATCTTGCCTAAATCTAGATTTGGATTTGACTTTGAAAAAAGAAATGAAAGCTAGATCCGTCTTAGCTGGCCCTAGCCATTGTGGCCCTGTGCAGCTCTTCATTAGAAGGAGATTCAGAATTTTTTTGGCTGCAACTTTTAGAGCTACGTTTCTCTGTCATGCACGAGAGGTTGATTTGTAGAATGATGGCGTACGTTTTATCAAAAATGTTTTATATAGCTTGCATAGGCAATTGAAAACTAATATAAAGGCCAATTCTTGCCCAGGGATATAAAGTTCCTGTTCTGAGACCAAATAGCAAACCGAAGCTGGCTTGATACAGTAAATTCAGTGATGAGTAAATGGCAGAAGAGGCACATAGTGCTTGCGGTGCTGGTGCTGGTGGTATTCTTACGTGTTCACGGTAATTTGCGAGGCTTGAGCGGGCAATTCAGAGCTAAGTACCCAAAGAATTATCTGGTGTCTAACGGTGATACTTCCGGTTTGAACTTGAAGCAGCTCAAGTTCAATTCCAATGATCTACGGTCTGATTTGAGCAAAGCTTTCCCTTATGATCCTTCAAAGCCTATACCAAGACGTGTGTGGCAGACTTGGAAAGTACCAATAGACTCACCAGAATTCCCTGGTGATCTGAAACCGTACGTTTCCAGGTGGGAATCCAACAGCTATGAAGTTGATGAGGATGAGATATATTCACAAGAGAATGAGCAGAACTACTATTTACTCCCAGATGACCAAATTGAGTCAATCTTGGAGAGTTTCTACGGTGAAGTGCCGATAATAGTGCAGGCTTATAAGCTGATGCCCAGTAATATATTGAAGGCTGACTTCCTACGGTATCTGCTGTTATATGCCAGAGGTGGTATATATAGTGACATTGATACGTTCCCATTGAAAGATTTCAGGGATTGGCCTTCCATGAACCAAGAAGATATGAAGAAATTGAAGAAAGCCAAGATAATTCCATACAAGAACTTTGATAAAACAATGATAAACGGTATGAACTTTATTGATCCAGGTCTGGTAGTTGGTATTGAGGCCGACCCTGATAGACCTGACTGGGCTGACTGGTACTCCAGGAGAGTGCAATTTTGTCAATGGACAATTCAAAGTAAGCCTGGACATCCTGTTCTAAGAGAGCTAATTCTGAATATAACGGCTACCACCATATATTCTTCAGCTAAAACTCCTGCCCATTTGAAGTCATTGATTGATAATTCTGCCGATGAAAAAGATTTCAATATCAATTATAGACATCGTAGGAGGTTTGATAAAGAATATGATCACAGTCAAAAGAAACAAAGGAAAAATGTTGATGGTACTGATATTATGAACTGGACTGGTCCAGGTATCTTCTCTGACAGCATTCTAAATTACTTGACTAATATCATTAGAAAGAACCGCAATATATTGTTATTGAATAGTAACTTAGATTCAAAACAAAAAGAAATACCCTCCTCAGCAGCAGGTTCTCAAGAGGAAGAGGAAGAAG
Organism: Nakaseomyces glabratus; assembly: GCF_010111755.1. NCBI lineage: Eukaryota > Fungi > Ascomycota > Saccharomycetes > Saccharomycetales > Saccharomycetaceae > Nakaseomyces > Nakaseomyces glabratus. The sequence continues at coordinate 186,747 of NC_088951.1, forward strand.
AAGACTTAACTTATTCGACAAAGAAGTTTTATAATGAAATTTCAACTAGTCTATTATCATCTGCAAAGATGCCATGGGAGTTTTTCTCACTAATAACAGAACCTTTATTAGTAGATGACATTATGGTATTACCTATTACTAGTTTTTCTCCTGATGTGATGCAAATGCAGGCCGAAAGTAGTCAGCACGAATTGGCACTTGTGAAACATATGTTTCATGGTAGTTGGAAAGAAGAGGCTGACGGGCATTAAATGTCTATTAGAACTGTTTCATAAATATGCATATAGAGAATAATCAATCACTCAGGTATCATAGTCAATACATAAATAAGTGAATAAACTGCTATCGACAGTTCCAAAAAATTATTACAAGATTCGGGACGAGGTGTATCTGCATTGTTCAATGAATGAATAGAAGCTGGATGATCAGTATTTACATTAATTACTTCTAGTCTTTTTGCATAATGATTAGTTATTATGGAATATTTACAATTATGACTGTCTTTTTATTTACATTCTATCTACAGGTGTTACCCCCAGCAACTTCAGTCCATTATATAGTATTTGTCTCGAAGCCATGAAAAGATGTAGTCTGGCTTTTGCAACATCATCTGGTTGTCCTGATACCCACACAGTACGATAGCATTTTGATACTTGATGTGCGATCTTGAATAAGTATGTTACCAATGTTGATGGCTCCCTGGTTTCTAGAGCTTTTTTTAGAACTTCGTGGTACCGGCTCATTACCCTTACTAAATCAAGGGCATCTTGCTCTCCTATCAATTCATAATTAACTGGTGTTAAACTTTCATGGAGGTGTTTATTTTTGAGTTCAATAGATTTAAGCCTGGAATGAGCATATTCCAGATATGGGCCTGTATCACCCTCGAAAGTAAGCATTCTCTCCCATTTGAATTTATAGTTGTTTTTTCTTTTACTTTGCATATCCTGAATCATAACAGCAGATGTGCCTATCAGGTATGCAATTTCAGATGGATTTTTAACCTGAGTAAATTTTACGTCATTCTTCGACATTACACTTAACATTTGCTGTTGTGCTTCCTCTAGAATATTATCTAGAAATATCACGGTACCCTTTCTTGTAGACATTCCTTGAACCATGCCAAAGTTAATGTGTTCCAATGAGGTTGCCCATTCAAATTTCAGTTCCTTGAGAATTTGATACAATTGTTTCATGTGGAGATCTTGTTGGGAGGCTACTACGTATATCATTTTGTCGAAATTATATTCTCTTTTTCTTTCTATTGCAGCAGCTATATCTCTGGTAATGTACAAGCTAGCTCCATCAGATTTTTGTACAACCACAGCCCCCAGAGATTTTTGAGCTTTAGACAAGTCCACAACTTTAGCTCCATTTGATTCTTTCAGCAGCCCAGAAGCCTGTAGCATGTTGTTTACTAAAAGAATTGTTTCTTTAGAGACTTGGGATTCGCCAGAGTAAACATCATAATCGATATTGAGCTTTGAGTATGTTTCTTTATATTTCCGAATTGAAAGATTGCGGAACTTCTTCCATAGTTTTATAGCATCTGTGTCATTGTTTTCTAGCTTGCAAAAATATTCTTTAGCTTGTTCATCAATAAGACTTTTCCCATTAGATGACTTTTCGTTTTCTATATCTTTATTGATCTTAACATAAACTTCAAATAAATGGTTTATGGCATCTGTTTCTAGCATTTTTTCATCGCCATATCTTTCGAATCCTACAGCTAAGACACCAAATTGTTTACCCCAGTCACCCAGATAATTCATCTTTGTAACGTTCCATCCGAAATTCTGGAAAAGATTGCTTAAGAACCCACCTATTATGGTCGATCTTAGATGCCCTGCATGAAACGGTTTTGCAATATTGGGTGAAGAGAACTCTATCAACACCTTCTTATCTTTTACCAATGGGATTTGTCCATATCTCTCTCTTTCTTCTAAAATTTTGGGTAGTAATTTCCCAGTTAAGTAGTGTGGTTCAATGAAGAACTGTAAAAAAGGGCCATTAGCAACTACCTTAGCCATGTATGGCTGATCCGATAACTTCTCCCCCCAGGTTCGTGCTAGTGATACCAAGTCTTCTTTGTGTGCCACAATCTTCGGAAGTGGGATGATTAGATCACCTTTCTCTAACCCTGATGTGACGTCGATAGAGTTGAATACCTTGTTATTATCAACTCCCGATAGACTAGAGAGTTTGTTTGACAAATTTTCCTTGATTATGTCAAGGACATTGTGTTCAGGAAAGCTTACTTTCGCAACACTATACGACCTGCTGAACACCAGAATTCGAGTTGAAGACAAGCATCGACTCGGTAGCATTATCCTTGATTAATAATGTGAAATTATAAGCCCACAAATGTTCAATTGGATTGGTGATAACAAGCTCCGTTGCGATCAATGCATTTAGTTTAGTCTTCAAGTGTGAATTATGTGAATTTCATTGATTTTCTCAGAATGACATCCTCTAATTTTCCGATTGTACGAAATCTTCTAGGGTGGTATCTAGTTTTCCTTTCAAAGGACCCTTTAAAATATAAAATCCGATCCTCGAGATGAGCTAGTGGTTTACATAGCTATACACTCAGTATCTATGAACTCGGATAGGATTTAATGAGAGTAATTTAGATGAATTTATAATCTGAATTATCAAAAGTATTTATAATATTTAAAAGTCATAAAAATTGGTTCGTTAAAATTGTTGGAAAGAAAAAGGGATAGATATTTCCCAAAGTGTATTAAAGTGTCACGATGCAAATCAGGTAAAGTATGTGGCTTACCTTGATTTGTACCTCTATTCCGACGTATTAAAAAGTTTGCTTTAAAAATTAATTGCGACGCTAGACAACACTGGTCACATTGATGAATCTATTAAACAGATGGCTCTAAAGAAAGCTAGGGACTAGTCATTTCCTTATAGGAATCTCTTGTACCATGGGGTGTCATCGTGCATCAAAGCATCGGCATCATAATCAGCACCTCTTCTGGATGGAGGAACCCATTGAGAAGCCTTCCATGGCAAGACACCTTCTTCCCACATGGTGTTGACTTCTTCCAAAGTTAGACCCTTGGTTTCTGGAACAAAGAAGAAAACGTAGAAGTAGGAGAAACATAGACAGCCCATGAAGACGTAACCATAGTTGAAGTTAATAGCATCAGTAATGAAAGGAGTGAAGAAACTAATCAAGAAACCCCAGATCCAGTTAGAGGCTTGAGCAAGAGCCATACACTTGGCCTTGACTCTCAATGGGAAGGTTTCAGAACAGATAACGAAAGCTAGTGGAGCCCAGGTGGTAGCGAAACAGAAAATGTAGAAACAGGTGAAGACAATCATACAGTTACCAGCACCCTTGGAAGAACCATTACCCTTACCGTGAGGCCATAGTCTGGTGACACCGACAGAAGCGAAAACAACCATACAAGCAGTCATGGTAGCGGCACCCCACAATAGACAGGTACGACGGCCAAATCTACCGACCAAGAAAATACCAACGAAAGTAGAGAAGAAGTTGACAACACCGATAACAATGGAGGTCTCGAAGGAATCTTCCAAACCAACAGCCTTGAAAACAATAGTACCATAGTAGAAGAAGTAGTTGTCACCTGTCAATTGTTGCAAAGATTGAATCATGATACCCATAACCAAACGTTGGAAAATCTTGGTCTTGGTTGAGAACAATTCACCCCAGGAAGCAGAACCAGCCAATCTTTCAGCTTCAACAGCAGCTTGAACACTGTCAACTTCAGCAACGACAGCTGGATCATCAACCGAAACCTTGTTAGAAGACGCAATAGATCTCTTGGCATCCTCAATTCTACCTTTCTCGACCAAAAATCTTGGAGATTCTGGAACGAAGGTCATACCACTGATCATAAAGATAGCCCAAGCAAAACATAGACCTAATGGAACTCTCCATTGGACAGAGTTGGAGTAGTTCTTGGTACCGAAGTTAGTACAGTAACCCAAGAAAATACCCAATGTAATCATTAGTTGGTAGCACGCCACCAGAGTTGCTCTCAAGTGCTTTGGAGAGACTTCGGAAATCAACATAGGAGACAAGACAGCAATACCACCAACACCCAAACCGGAGATAATTCTACCGATGAAGTATTGGTACCACTTGTCAATAGTAGCGATCTGGATAATAATACCAACGACATAAATAACGACAACGATAATCAAACCAGGCTTACGGCCGTACACATCACCCAATTTGGACAAGATAACACCACCAATGGCACAACCAATGTTGAAAATAGAGACAACCAAACCAGTTCTAACCTTAGACAAGTAGTGTGTACCATTTGCACGCTTTTGACCCAATCTTCTAATGAAATCGGTTTGAGCGACGAAACCAGAAATGGTACCAGTATCCCAACCGAAAACAAAACCACCAAAAGCGATGAATAGACAGAAGATAGAAACAGTAACATAAGCAGAAGCAGGCTTCTTTGGAATGTCTACTATTGGAGTTTGTTCGGCTTCTTCTTCAAGCTTCTTGACATCATTTTCATATGGGGAAGCAGATGAATCTTGTTGGGATAGAGATGGAGAAAAGTCATTTTCTGGAGATGCCTCAGGAACGGCCTGAGGATCTTCCTTCTTTTTTGAGAAAAGCATATTGATATTTTTTTGTTCTCTATTATATGTTAATCACAAAGAATTAACTATAATTGTTTGTTATTATTCTTCAGATAAAAGATTTGAAATATAACATAATGGAAAAGAGATTGCAACTGAATACTAATATTTTTCGAATATTAGGCCAGTATTTATATCTTTTTTTTTACAACATGTTTCTTCAAAAATTGTTTGTTCAAAGTAAAACACAATCGCGCTGTTTCTACAGTAATTCACGGATAGTGAGGTGGACAGTCCACCATTTCCTCTAACATTTCTCTAATCGATACCAAGTACTTACTAGTACTAGTAAAAATTTTCTGTTATTTGCTTGTTATTTGATTTGAAATTATTTTATCAATGTGGGGAGTGGAATTAATATTTGATACAGCTAATACTGTGAAATAAGAGACCCCACCCCCGGAAAAATTATTTTTTCAATGGTATTACTTAATTTATTGAAAAGTTTTTTATTCTTCCAGCTAATCCTTTGAATCAGACATCGCGGAGGTTTAATGGGGACTAATTTCAATACTCTCATGGTGGGGGATACAATCAGACAAATCATGCAGGACTAGATATCAATCATATTATTCCGAGGATAAGCAAAAACCTTTCTTACCCCTCCATCCTTCTACTATGGTATTTTCTTTTGTTTCAAGTGGTTCATTTTTTTTTTGCCATTCGGTAATTTTCCCGCCCAACGTAATCGTTCCTGCTTGTGTTTCTGTCTTTGATCTTGAGTTTTTGTCATGTTCACACAGATTCTTCCGCATACTCTCCGAGATTTTCCTGTATTGTGCTGATTTTCTCTCCATGATCCGGATCGAGCACTGGACCCCTGCTTTAATTTGAGTTAGCTAAATTTTCCGGAGACAAGTGCACGTAGCTTCGGAAATTTCTGGGCAATTAATCAGTTCAAGGGTCTTTTCTCCGCTATTCTCCACGTAAAGTGACTTTTTTCTCCATTCATGTTTCCACGCGTATTCTTAGAAACTCCTTGCTCAGTTGTAATGTGATCCCACGCTTAAATCCTCTATATTTACCCCTTGCCCCTCCTCAAACCCCCCCCCACTTTTTGTTGATGCTGGCACAATATCCTAGCTCAGCACACATTTTGTTAGTGGCTAAACAGATAACGGTTTGTGGTGGGACCAGAGGGGAGCTCTTAAAAGCAAGGAGCCTACAGGTTGTATTTGAACATTGGTCTGCGACATCCTCTGTGCTTGTCTTTGCAGAGAAAAGGCAATGTACGCACAGATATACTGTTCCCAAATGGATATGTAGTTGAAAATGTTTTTCCGTGCACAGTTTCTCCCAGCACTCATCAAAAGGACACTTAACATCCCATACGCCAGTCCGTCTTAAAAAAGTGATGCAAAGAAAAGATCTCGAGGAAAAAGTAGCATCGGTGTTCTCTGCACAACTCTCTGAGTGTTCGGCTAATAATGCACGGCTCCTTTTGTAACAAAAATTTTCCCGTTTTGTGCTTTCCTTTTTTCCCAGGGCCGTACGTAATCTGTTAGAATGTGGACCCATTCCCATACAATAGCATCTACAATGTACTTCAAGGACGCTCGAAGAAACTGCTGCGCGGGTTTTTTTTTTTATTTTATTTTCACTTCTATTTCCAGTTATTTTTTTCCGTTACAATGCCCATTGATCTAGAATAATTTTTCCGTGTATCTCCTATTTGTAAAGGGGTTTGATGCACGCTTTCTTCTAAGAAATCTGAATCTTGTGTTTTTCCCTTCGAGGATAATGGCGTAATTTTAACAAAAGATATAGAAAAAGAAAGAAAAGTTGAATGAAGAAGATCAAAATCTCGCAACTTGCTTTGTGCGAATTCTCTGCGCTTATTGCGCTTATCTTTTCGGAAAAATTATATATGACGCATATGCTATTAAAAATTGTTGAACTCTTAAGAAAAGTATGCAGTAGTGTCCGACGCATAAGATACAAACAAGGTCTTGAAAAAGAAATGATAACTTACTAGATAATTGCGTCATTTTGTTTCGTAATACCAGCATTACAACTTGGGACGATGAAGGAAGCTTTCATGGAAATAGGAAATAGGAACTGCTTATGCAGTTGTTTTCCTGCTTGGAAGAACTGTGTTATGGGCGGAGCGGAAATTCAAACAATATTGAAGTTGTGTGTGCTGAGGGAATTATACTATATGAGGAAATCTTGAAACAAAAAATGCCTCGGATAAGAAAGGTCACACTCGCATATTATTCGGTTACTGAAAAAGAAAGAAACCTTTCTAATATTGTATTTCTTTGGACTGTGATGTTCTAGATTTCTTTTTTGAACAGAGCGGCGTATCCCCATTTCCGTACCACTTTATCTACTACTTGCCGCCAACACAGAGAGAAATGCTTTTGGTTGTCGGCACATAAGCCTGTCAAAGCTATAATCCAGACAACTTGCTCTACATATTTCTCCTTTCATTGCCGGCAGAAAATACCTCTTAATATGTTTCCAAAAAAGGAAGATATGGTAAAATTTTGACAGTAAACCAAACATGTTCAGAGCCACTTTGGAAATTTGCCCCTCATTAATTTCTATTAAACTAAATTTTTATGGGGTAAACTAACCATAGCTTGAACCTGTTTTCTTCAATGGCGTGGGGTAATTTCAAACAGTGCAATGTTTTAGTTTTATTACTTTTAATCCCTGTAAGTATAAGAACAACAGGTACTCATATAAGGGATAATAAGGTTGCAATTGGGACAAAAAAATTAATGAGGGGTAACAAAAATAGAAACTTTGTACACATAACTGACTCTTCAGTTGATTTTGGTGTATTGGCCCTCGCCTTGGATTTATGAACACGTCATTTAATAGCTCTCAAATTATTAGCATTCCAAAATGATCAAAACGCGACTATACATTTTCATCAATAGATAGCATTGTATCCAGAAGTTGGTGTATTGTTATAACCTACATATTGGCGACGCCACATGTCTTACAATTTGGAATACGATTTATGGTTTATCATTAATATTAACTAAAAAGTTGTTATTTAGGTAAAAAAATAGAAACATTAAAAACATTGAATGTTGAAAAAAATGAAAAATAACGCAAACACATACAATCAAGACAAGCAAAGGTAGTTAAATCTATATGGACTACACTTCTGTCCTGGCTTGTATACTTTTTGCGGTCATGAAACTAAAATTGAATTTCAGAGAAGTGAACATAATCCCAAATAGCGACGTAAGCCATCAATCCCTTTTATAATATAGAATTGACTGATTTTGAAAGTTTCGTGGCTCGTAAAATTGTGAGAAGGTTAACTCTTTATTTAAAATTCTTTATTTTTGTCATAAATGAAATGAAACATGATCAAATGCAAGAGTGCAATAGAAGATATGATGATAATCGTTAGAAAAATTTGATATTTGTCAACATCAATTTAGATTTGGACCTATTCATTGAAAGCAAGACACTTAACCTCTACCAACAACTCTCTTGTACCATGGGGTGTCGTCGTGCATCAAAGCATCGGCATCATAATCAGCACCTCTTCTGGAAGCAGGAACCCATTTGGAAGACTTCCAAGGCAAAACACCTTCGGCATACATTTCGTTAACCTCTTCTAGAGTTAAACCCTTTGTCTCTGAGACAAAGAAGAAAACATAGAAGTATGCAAAAACCATACAGCCCATGAAAACATATCCGTAGTAGAAGTTAATGGCATTGGTGATGAATGGAGTGAAGAAGGCAATCAAGAAACCCCACATCCAGTTAGCAGCAGTTGCAATGGACATGGCCTTGGCCTTGATTCTCAATGGGAAAGTTTCAGAGATAATAACATAAGCGATTGGAGCCCAGGTGGTAGCGAAACAGAAGATGTAGAAACAGGAGAAGACGATCATACAGTTACCGGCACCCTTGGAAGAGCCATTACCTTGACCATGGGGCCATAATCTTGTGACACCAACAGAAGCATAGACAACGTAACAGCAGACCATACCGATAGCACCATACAGTAAACAGTTACGACGACCGAAACGATCGACAGTTAGCAAAGAGCAACAGGTGGAGAAGAAGTTGACAACACCGAAAACAATGGAGGTCTCGAAGGAATCTTCTAAACCAACAGCCTTGAAAACAATAGTACCATAGTAGAAGAAGTAGTTGTCACCTGTCAATTGTTGCAAAGATTGAATCATGATACCCATAAGAGTACGTCTGAACATAGCTGGCTTACCGGTAAATAATTCGCCCCAAGAAGCAGAACCTGCAGATCTAGCTTCATCAACACTAGCTTGAATTAAGTCTAGTTCTTGTTGGATGTATGGGTGATCTGGGGAACATTTGTTGATTCTGGCCAAGGATGATCTGGCTTCTTCAATTTGACCAGCTTCAACCAAATAACGTGGGGATTCTGGAACGAAGGTCATACCACCGATCATGAAAAGAGCCCAGGCGAAACATAGACCCAATGGAACTCTCCATTGGACAGAGTTAGTGTAGTTCTTGGTACCGAAGTTAGTACAGTAACCCAAGAAAATACCCAATGTGATCATCAATTGGTAGCAAGAAACTAGAGAACCTCTTAGATCACTTGGAGCGACTTCAGAAATCAACATTGGAGATAGAACAGAGATACCACCAACACCCAAACCAGAGATAATTCTACCGATGAAGTATTGGTACCACTTGTTAATGGAAGCGATTTGGATGATGATACCAACGATGTAAATAACAACGACAACAACCAAACCCATCTTACGACCTTTAGTGTCACCAAGCTTAGATAGAATAATACCACCGATGGCACAACCAATATTGAAGATAGAGACAATTAAACCAGTTCTGACCTTGGATAAGTATTCAGTTCCGTCAGGATGCTTCATACCAAATCTGTGAATGAAATCCTTTTGTGCGACAAAACCAGAAATAGTACCGGTATCCCATCCAAAGACAAAACCACCAAAAGCGACCATGAAACAACTGATAATGACACCGACAAAAGCACCTTTACCAGTGTTTGGGTTGGCAATCATTTCGTTCTGAACAAATTCGTCAGCCATATCATTCTTGCCGACTTGGTTTAGATATTTGGATTCATGAGAATCCACCTCATTTGAAGAAGAGGATTTTTGTGGACTTATCAAATCCGGTTGAGAATTCATAATGTTTAATTATTGTGTTGTTTTTTTATTTGTTGTAAGATAAAAATAATTGAAATGAGTTAACCCCAGATGAAAAACATCAATGCAAAAAAATACTTCTGGGGGAAATAGTTCCTCTTTTATACTCCAGAAAAATTTTTCTCAATTCCCAGTTCGTACCTTACTTCCATTATTGACGCATTTACTATTCTCGTTTCGGCTCCTATATCGCAATGAATTTGGGGAATATGTTAGTAAACAATATCTTCACGCCATTGTGGTGTGTACTGATGTTATGTCACCCATACTATGCTATCTCCTTTCTTTTCATGTCGGTCAGTATAATTAGTGCAATATCAAAAAATCTCGCGGGTACGAATGTACCCGAAAGCACTCTACAGGCTACTTGCAGGTACGATTATGTTTTAGCGTTTATGTTATTAGTGCCGCTGTGGGAAAATGACATATCAAAAAGTTTTTCCGAAAATGATACGGCTGTTTCACTGAGTTTTTCCGGCTGATGCAGGGATCGATGTTTTCTTAAAAGGCTTTTTCTTTCTTTTTTTATAATTTGCTATATAATTTCGCGCAAACCTTCATTTTTACGGAGTTCCCACGGAAAAACTCTCCTGATATTTTAGTTTTTCCGTGGTCAAGCGAGATTTTTAGATCTGAATTGGGACTATATTTGGCCCAATGACGCCATATCTGCAGGAATTTTACGTCATATCTACATTTCGGAGAGATGAGGTCAAATTAGGGCTTCCTGTATCATTGTTTTTTCTATATTTCTGAGATACCATTGTTTGCTATTGCAAGAAATTGCCGATCGTATATTGGCGGGTACCAATTGCTTCAAGAATCGGTAAAGTCATATTATTCAGGTGTTAAGTTTTAATTGTGATATTAGTTTCTTGGTATCTTAATTTGGAACAGAACTAATGTTTGAATTGTCGTTTTTATTATCATCTTTTCTAAAGTTTTGTCATATATTTGAGCTTGATAAGATGAACCTTGTTTTTGAGACAAATCGAAAGTCTAGCGAGGCCAAAAACCTGAAATTTCTCACGCAGTAATCTTTACGAGATTTCTTTGTGAGCAAGCATCTCCCTTAAGATATTTCTTGCACCTCTTTTGTGTGTTATAGTTTTTCCGATGCACAAAAGGCTCATCAAAAAAGGCACCTATTATACCATTTGACTGTTATCGGGATTTTAATTCAGATATTTGTGACGCGTTAACTTGAATAAAACTATTAATAATTCCGAAATAAATAAAAGCTCGTGTTAGTGATTGGCGATCTAATAGAAATGTATTAGCCGAGTTTCTCCATCATAATATGTCTCGCTTTTCCTCTGTGGTACATGTTCCCTAGGAACCTTTTGAAGCTGGATTCGATTAAAATAATATATTCTTCGTTAAAAATATTGCGGGACAATATTACTTTGATATTACTAGGTCATGCACATCTGGGTTTACGCGTATACAGGCGACTACTGTCAAACGGATCCGTGCATTATATTTTGGTGATGTTTTTGCTATTGTTTGGTGGAAATGTTTCTCAAAAACTCTTCTACCAAAAGCCTATCACATATAGAAATATGTCAGTCTAAGAAAGGAATGAATTGGCCTTAGCATTTTTAAAGGCTTTGGGTTAAGCATAAAAGATGAATTATTCAAATATTACCCAACAGTGCCCTCTTTAATTCCAAGACAGATAGAAAACCATGCATCTAGCATCAATTCAGTTTGTTATGAACTTCATATGCCGATCTTGACCATGAACAATTTTGCTATTTAACCTCACCTATAATGGCAATTATTTTTGCACCAGCGGCATGTCAATAATAGAATGGATAGCTTGTTTGGTATTAATGATATATTGGCTAAATGATTGGTGAATATTGGTGAAAAAGTGAAAAGTGGATTAAATTAAAAAATTACAAAATTTTTTTGATATATGATTATTAGTGTAGTCATTATTATTATCAATTTTAAAACAATAGATTAGAGAATAAAAAAAACCTTGTCATTCATTAAATGTTTGCATTTAATAGTTTATTAATAGTGTGTAATATTTGTGACACCAATGCAAGCTCAATCAACGTTTTTAAAAAGTCTTGTTTATTATTATTGTGGAAATAATAAAATTGCTGAGATTATCAATTTCTTGAGAATACTCTCTTATACCATGGCTTATCATCGTGGGAATAGTCATCCAAATTGTACTCGGCAGTTCTTCTGTCTGGAGGCACCCAACTGGATGACTTCCATGGAAGTACACCCTCTTCATACATTTGATTAACTTCTTCTAGAGTTAATCCTTTTGTTTCAGGGACAAAGAAAAAGACGTAGAAGTATGCAAATACCATACAGCCCATGAAGACATATCCGTAATAGAAATTAATGGCGGATGTGATGAAAGGAGTGAAAAAAGCAATCAAGAAACCCCAGATCCAGTTAGCAGCAATAGCGATGGACATGGCCTTACCACGAATTCTTAGTGGGTATGACTCAGAGACAATAACATAGGCAATTGGTGCCCATGTAGTGGCAAAACAGAAAATAAAGAAACATGCAAAAACAATCATACAGTTACCAGCACCTTTGGAAGAGCCGTTACCCTCACCATTTGGCCATAGTCTCGTTACACCAACAGAGGCATAGACAACGTAACAACATACCATACCAACACAACCCCACATTAAACAATTACGGCGACCATAGTGGTCTACAGTATACAAGGCATAGAATGTTGAAACAAAGTTGACAACACCTAAAACAATTGCAGTTTGGAATGAATCATCTAATCCAACAGCTCTGAAAATGGTAGTACCATAGTAGAAGAAGTAGTTTGCACCCGTTAATTGTTGTAGCGACTGGATCATCATACCCATGATTGTACGTCTTAACATTTGTGGTTTACCTGTGACTAATTCTCCCCATGATGCAGAGCCGGCCAGACGTTCAGCTTCAACTGATGCTTGATATTTGTCCAGTTCCAAAAGGACGATTGGAGAATCTACAGTTGTTTTATTGGCTCTGGCAAGAGAACGCTTGGCTTCTTCTAACTTGCCTACTTCCACAAGATATCTTGGAGATTCAGGAACACACATAACACCAAATATCATAAATAATGCCCATGCGAAACATAACCCTAATGGAACTCTCCATTGGACAGAGTTGGAGTAGTTTTTTGTACCGTAATTGGTACAGTAGCCCAAAAAGATACCACATGTAATCATTAGTTGGTAGCAAGAAACTAATGTACCTCTTAATTGTTTTGGAGAAACCTCAGAGATTAACATTGGTGACAAGACAGCGATACCACCGACACCTAAACCGGAGATAATTCTACCGATGAAGTACTGGTACCATTTATCAATAGAGGCGATTTGGATAACAATGCCGATTGTATATACAACCACGACCGTAACCAAGCCCAATCTTCTTCCCCAAATATCACCAAGTTTTGAAAGGGTAATACCACCAATAGCACATCCGATATTAAAGATAGCGACAATTAAACCTGTTCTAACATTAGACAAGTAATAGGTACCATCACTTCTTTGTTGTCCAAATCTTCTCAGAAAATCTGTTTGGTTAACAAAACCAGAAATAGTACCTGTATCCCAGCCAAAAACAAAACCACCAAAGGCAACCATAATACAGCATAAGGAGACAAATATTAGGTCACTCTTCTTTTTGTGGTGCAGTTCTTCTTCAACCTCCTTTTGAAGTTCTTCCTTAGGGCCGCTGATCATACTATCAGTCCTTGTTTGCTTGACGCCGTTGGCATCGTAAATATAATCTGAACCTGACTTTGAGCCCTCATCGGAAATTGTGGCTTGAGTTGGTGGGATATATCCTGCATTTGTTGTCTGAGTGGGTGGTATATACGCTGGGTTCGTGGGATCAACGTTGGACATTGTGGCTAAATTATAATAGAATTAATTTTATCAAACGCTAAAAATATAACACTTTCCAAAATTTAAAGGATTAAAAACCTATGAAATATAACTGTTAACACTTTTGTAGTATTTGGTCAATTTTAATGTTATATGGATTTTTTATTGCAAAAGGAGGCCAACTTCAAGAGGAGTTCGATATATACATAACTCGGGTGATAGTTTGAATTACTTTTATACTAATTTGGAGGAACATTTTTAGAGCCAGGTGGTGTTCGATTATCCGGCTGTTTTTACAATAGATTACATTTGTAATGCCAATTTTTAGGGATTTTTACTGTTGAAATAAGTTCTCATAGAACAATCCTGCTGGTTTGTATAGTATGAAGCAGTTATTTGGAAATGCTGGCCTATTTACATTACCTTTAAACCCCTCAGTACACTATTGCCATTATACTCTAGTAGAGTGGCACAAATTTCCGCTACTTTGATAATTGGTATCCCTATTATATTTTGCAAGTTGATGTAAAGATGAGCAAATAGGCTAAGAATGTGGACGATATTTCTGGCGATACAGTCATCCCTAGCAGTTTAAATTTAACCTTGTAGCGAACTGCTGTTATATTAGAGGTGCAGAACTAGTTTTGTTGCTATCGTTTACTATTTTTACCGTGTGTATGGATGCACTAACCCCTGCTTCAAATAACTATAATAATGTCTGTATACATCTAGAGTACAAAGTCTATTTTCTCCACACCAGTGCTGATGGGCAACTTTCCATATTAACACGCAGCACATTACCGTCTATCTAAATTAACACCTGGACTAACGGCAATAATTCTAAGGTTTGTTCTAATATCAAAAAGGAATTGGTGTTGGACAAGGCTAGGTTGCTACAATGAATATAGTTACATATACCTTTCTCTTCCTCTAAACTCTCGGAGTTCCAAGAACTGCAAGTATGAACTTTGTACACTGTTGAGAGACCCCTTAAAATATAGTTACGGGGAGGAGTTGCTGTGTCTATTAAGCTTCTGACAATACATGCTTGTGGTGAGAGGCTATTATATTGGCTAATTAATTTGTTCATATTCAGCTGTTGTATTGTATGAACCCCGTTTTTATTTCTAACAGCTTTAACGCTTAGAATCCCCTACAGGAGCCTCTTCACTTTAGGGTAAAGGTATCTGACCTCACTAAAACTCCGCGGTATGATGCGTTTGCGGGTTTAGGGTAAGGCAACGAAGGCAATTTTAGAAAAATAAAGTTTATATTGCTATGCAGCAACTTCTAGCTTATTTTAGTTTGTTGTGGAGCGGAAAAACTACCCTTCAAATGATCAAAGGTTGTATCTCTTGCACTGAAGAGCCCCTACAGATTAATTTCGCTTTGGTTTCTCTATTTAAATATTATGCCGGTGTTTCCTACGAGTGTTTCTGAGAACATCGGTGAAATTTAGGGAAAATTGCAAAGTTCTTCCCTGTTGATTGGTGCCAAGACATTTGAACAATGGGAGCACAGAAATGGTGCGGAAGGTTCTGTAAGAAAATAGTGAACAGTTTTTCCGGATTCTCCGATCTTTATTGGCTGCAAAATGTTTCTGCGGGGTTCATAAGTGGAGATGAGCCTCACTAATTTTTACCCAAAAAATAATTATTGTGCAGCATTTTCTCTGTGACGGAAGAAGAGTGACCACTGGTTGATTTACCCGGCTTCTACACTTTTAACAAAAGTCATGGGTTTATTGAATGTCTTAAGTATTTCATGTTTTGTAGATGTCAGCTCACTAAAAACAGTACAACTGCCCTAATTATTTGTATCCACAATCTTCGTGCGGTGAAATTATTGTTTTCCTCATTCATTGAACACATGTTTTCTATTATCATTACAAATTATCTTTTTATATACTGGGGTGGCTACCAATATTGAATGCTACGTTGGTTAGTAGCATTCTTCTTGGATGGGGGAGTTTGTTATAGCGTTAAATATTTAAAGTAATAACGGTGGAGAAGAGAGCTTATACATCTTTTCTACTCCAGCAAACAAAGAAGTGGCACTCTTAAAGGTTCATAAAAAATGTGGTTATCCTATGAGCTACAGCATATATCAACCTATCCCATACTTAGTTTTCAGATTTCCTTTTAAAATTGAACAAATTTTTGGTGGATATCGTCTCCACCACGACTCTTCGTGGAGATCTTGATGTAATCTTCCTTCTTCAATTTCTCCTGAATTTGCCTATGCAAAGCAACGAAATAATTGTCACCACTCTCGATCATGTTGATACTCTTGTCCTCACATAATACCTGACTGATAATAGAGCTGTAATATTGATCAATGTTTGGTCTCAATGGAATAATTGGCAGAGATTTCTTATTAACCATTTGGCCCCAATATCTAATCAAATTAAATGCCTTGTTGTTAATCTCTGTACCTGTCTCAGGTAGCATACCCCCATAGAGTGTTATTTGATTGATAGGGAAATCTGGGTCAATTCCAAGAAGATCTTGCAACAATAATCTATTAGTGTGCACATTGAACCACAAGTACACGGAATCACCATTGAAGATCAAGTAACAACCTCCATCTGTCAAGTTTGAATGCATATTACGGACAGATACTTCATCAAGAGAATCCTCTTGAATCTGTAATAGTTTATCATTAGCATCGTAAAAAGAGAAATCATTTTCTTCCAGCAAAACATGCATTGGAATTATTTGTGGGTATAATTTGTATAGTAGCTCCGCTGGGTTTATTGTCTCATATCTGATCAAATCATACACTCTCTCATTACCACGAGTGCTTTGTTGGTTAGGTTTCATCAAATCCTGCTTTTGGAAACTCAAAATATAAGATGGTAGAGTCTTTAGTGAGTCAGGTAAAACAAGTTGAGAAGAGCTGTTGCCGCTAACCAAACCTCTGTATTGGGTCAAAATATCGACCAGTTTGGTATCGAGAGACTTTCTTATAGCTGCGAAATCACAATCGCCTAACGTCCTGATAACATCCTTTACAATGATACGCAAAACACTATTTTGATTCACGAACTTAAATACTTCACGAACATTATTTGAAACCGCACCATTAGTATTCAAGGAACGAACTTTTCTGATACCATGCACATCAGTATACAACAAAGCACATTGGAAATGTATATCGGTACCGGCCTTCAACTTTTCTTGATATTTCAGAAGCACATCAATGGTCGTATCTTTGGTTAAAACAGGAAGAATCACATCTTTATCAGTGTAGCCAGATGCATCTGTATAGTACATGTCCACACCGACACCAGTGGAACAACGTAGTTTTAACACAGCTTGGTAACCAACTGTATTAGCAATATTTGATACCATATCTTGGACCAATCTCGCCTCGTCATTCTGTTGTATAAAGTGTGGATAGTACTTAAGAGAACCGTGAGTAACTAGAGTTGGATGACCGACATTAGTCAAATCAACAAAACCACCACTTGTAACAATTAAATCTATGGAAACATAGCTGGCTAATAGGTCATGTGCAAGCTTTTTGTAAAAGTCGTTATCACATCTCATATGATGAACATGTGCATTGTCCTTTTTTAAATATAAGTTACCATTACCGATTGTTGGTAGTGAGTTCAAAGAACACACAACTTTACCACCCTCGTCACCTGTGAAGGTTTTCAATGCTAATTTCGCAGCCTGAATAGCTGACCCGAAACAGGCCTGTGGAACGTGGTAGTACTTGTCGTTAGTAATAAAAGCAGCCAATCTACTTAGAGTTTGGTCAATGACATGCTTAGATTCAGCAGGGTCTGCAAATAAGCCATTATAGAAAGGTAGGAATACATCGTCTAATTCTGAAATCACGTACTCTTGGGCTGTCTCTAATTCAGGTTTCAGATTGAAAAACTTCAATTTGTTGTCATATGCAATGATAGCAAGTTTACAGTTTGGTTGATTTTCGATAATGTAGTCAACAGAGCTTCTGATACCTTCAATGACAGCCAAAGAACTACCATTTTCATTTGCTAATGATGTAACATCTATCAAAAAGACATAATGCAATGGTACACTTGGTTTATCTGGGTGTGCATTATAGATAGGTGGAACAATGAAATCGACAGCGCCTTTAGATAATTCAGGCCTGATTTCTGCATCAGTTCTTTGCCCATTTGGACCAACAGCACTGGAGTAATCATAAGGTGCTGGCTGCTTAATTTGACAAATATTACAAATCGCCTTCGAATCATAGTTAAATTGAAACTTGGGATTGATGTAACAACGGCAACGTTTACATCTCATTGGACCTTCTAAATTCTTCATAGTATCTGCAGCTATCCCATCACCAGAAACTGGAACAGAGCCTGGTGTAATATCAGCAAAAGGCTGAATAGTAACACCCAAAGGCAATTTAGTTGCTGCTCTCAAATGCTGATCCTCGGGGATGTTATACATGGACAATTGCATCAATCGAGGATCACACGAACCAGAGTCGCTAGAGTAAAACTCAGTGGTAGACGATGGCGGAACCGAGTCCCTTGTGGTATCAAATGCTTTAGTCAAATAACGAAGTTGCTCTTCCCAACGTTGAGTGGGAACAATATGAGAGAAGACATTTTCGTTATTGCCATTGGGGAAAAAATAACCTGGTGAGTGTGCTCTTGGAGAAGCATTACCACCCATTACTGGTGTCCTAGGAGGGTTACCATACTGCAATACTGGTGAATTAACAGTCTGGCTTTCAACCCTCTTTGGCGTAAAAACTCCATTGTTGTCTGCAACTTTTGGAGTTTGGTAATTTGATTGAAATGCATACATGTTCGTAGTTGGAGAAGATTGCACAGGGTTGCCTGAGAAAGTATGAAAAGCCCTTGTTGGTCTCTTGGACTTACCCTTTTTCAATTCATTACTTTGGGATTGCTCTAAGGAAAGATCCGACATGGACCCAGCTAGCTCAAAAGACATGGTCCAATAACTAAAATGGAGAAGTAAATAGATATGGTTATTCCTGGCTCTTTTTTAGTCCCAGAAAATTGAACACTTGCAGAAGTAGAAGGTTTGATGATCGATTCCAAGGTAAAATTCCAAGGTTTTTAGTTTCCTTTTAGATTTATCAGGTTGCTTTTTAAAGCTGAATCTCTGAAACACAACTGCAATTAACAGATCCTCTTACAGAATTCCTATTTTTTACCAATTAAGCTTCCAAAAACTGGTGAACAATGGTATTATTCCCAGTTTTGTTCAGCATTTTGATCTACGTTGGTTGACAAGTCGATTGGATTCGCAAGTTTCCCACTTCGAACGTCGGATCGTCGTGCAAGTCTCACGACGTAGTAACTGATCGTCACATGATTTTAAAACTCATACAGTTTGATATTTATTATGTTAAATACTCATCTACTAGCATTGAAGATAGCATTTACTATACCTAATGCATAGTCACTCTTCTATTTATGTCTTTTTATGTGATTACTATATCCGCGGGGATTCGCGCTCTCTATTCCCGTAGGTTTGACATGACGTGCATATAAAGGATCGAGAAATTATTTGCTGTAAACGATCGTAAATATACCTACCGGAACATACACTAATTAATCAGCATGAAGAAATATCCCACCTAGTGTTATTAATATTCAGTAGACACTGAGCTGATGGAGCCCTTCTGTTAATTTCGTAACGAGAACCGTTCAGGCAAGTACCGTTATTCAGCTTAAACTGTTCCAAGTCGCTTGAAGAGCTACAAAGCTTCCCGTTAAACAAGGAAGAGAAGTCTACAACTTCAGCAACATTTCGGAATCCTCTTCTGCTCTCACCGGTTAGGATGAATTGCAACCCGGAGCTATCAGGTGTGGTACTAATAACATCATTGGAGAACAAAGGCACTGATGTAGGTAATCTATCCCAGGTAGCACCCATATTCAAAGAGTACACAAAACCAGTGGTATTTCTCAAGCCATTGTCTTCCGCAACAATGATGTTACCAAAGTTACCAAGGGCAACTGCCTTTGAGTAATCTAATATTTGTTCCCACGTCATACCACCATCCTTTGACAGGAATGTCGTGGTCAAAAGGTAGAAATTATCGAAGTAATCATCACTATCAGTTTCTATATCCGTTAGATTGTAATCGTCATACAAGTCATCAAGATTAGTTATATTGAAGGTCCTGTTGAAGTCTTGTGGAGTTAAATTAATATTTCCTTGCGCGACCATGATACCGGTCTTTGAATATCCTAGAATGGCGGACAACTGTAAGGTACAGTTGTTGTGTGCAATACAAGAGTAATTTCCCTTTACACTAGAACTGTTGACTTTCAAATCATTCCATGTTGCACCATTATCAGTTGATATCTTTGATGTCGAGTTCCATATACCAAGAGGAGCCATGATTATAGTACCATTTAAATCCCCGAAAGTGTAGAGTTGGCTGAACAATGAGTCACTGTAGCTGATATTAGCACTAGTGAAATTCAACCCTGTAGAATCAGAAATAAATACAGAAGAAACATTAGTAGAACTATTAGAAGCCGTACTATTCGTTACCTCCGTAAATCCCAATGTGAATGGTGAGAAGCCATTACTAAATATTAACTTACCTCCCATTATTTCACTCACTGAGAAGACATTGTAAGTAATGGCTGGAATGTTAGCCCTATTGAAATCCTTACCATCTTTGGATACGTAAAGATCAACTGTTCTGAACAATTCAGATATTTGACTAAACAGATCCCCTATTGCACCATCAATACCATCGATTCCAGAAATACCGTCAATGCCAGGAATACCATCAACACCAGGAATACCATCTACACCATCTACACCCGGAACACCATCAACACCATCTACACCCGGAACGCCACTAGCACCTGGAATTCCACTTGTACCTGGGATGCCACTTGCGCCAGGAATACCAGGCATACCTGGAATACCTGGAATACCACTAATACCAGGAATGCCGCTGAGGTGTGGTATATCGCTAATGCCTGGAATACCACTAATGCTAGGGAATCCACTAATACCAGGTATACCAGGGAAATTTGAAATTCCTGGGAAGTCACTAACAGTTGGCGTAGGAGGTAAGTCATCACTATCATCAGAATCATCGTCGCTGTTTCCGTTATCATCTCCAAGATTGAATAACCAATTAGCAGCTGTAGTATTAGCGGTCTGCATGATCACATATGAGTCTGTTATCTGAACATCCAAAGGATAAATTCCAGACGATAAATTAACGGCTTGCAAAGTTACACCAAAATCTCCTGAGAAAAATACAGTATTATTGAAGCCCCTGTTAGTAGATGTGAAGAAACATACTAAATCACTACTGTTTTTGAATTTAGTGGTTGGAGTAGATGCCAGGAAGTGACATAAGAATTTGTCAACTACACTGTCATTCAAGTTAGGAATAGATGGCTTTATTTCTCTAAAAGATGTACCGTTATTGACCGATATGAATGATCTACCACGGTAGTGTTTTGTATCTAACACCTCGATGAAATTAGATATAATCAAACTCTTATTGTGTACGTTTGTAGACACATCAAAGAGCATAGAAGAGTTAGTTAAGTTTGAAATAGGTCCAGATGTTTCATTTCTGCCCTGGGCGTCAAAAACGTAGAACACATTCTTAAAACCATAAAATGCTCTTGATTCACTATACAAAGGATCAATAATTACTTCAGGTTCATAGTAAGATTCCATATCATCAAAGTATTCACTATTTAGGAAATCGAAGTAGTTGAATGTCCTATTGCTACCATTATGTCTCTGAGGTGTCGCAGTATTGTTAAGCAAAACAGTCCAGTTTTTACCGTAGTTATTACTAAACAACACAGAAGAGCTATTGTATCTCAGCAAACTGCTTGAGTTACTGAAGACAGCAACACTCTCAGACTCAGTAGCATTGAAAGAGGTAGCATTTGGTGTAAATGCACATGAAAGCGATGCCAATGCGCACAAAAATATCAACGAATATATCATCTTTTTGCTTTATTGTCGACTTTGAATACGTTAAAATTTAAACAAGACATTGAAGGAGATACTTTTTGAAGATAGAATTGTCATACCTCTTTTATATGTTTTCTAAAACCAATTAAAAATGAGCGAATTAAGTTCAAAGTATGGACTGAAATTTCCCTGACCATATCCTTTTATTTATGATCTTTTAGTACCCTTTAATTTTGTAAGAGCAATGATATATCGTTATTGATTCATAATTGACAGTTGCAATAAGGCTAGGGAATTTTGATAGACAGGACGCATTGCTATGAAAGCAAAGTAGCATGTGCGATATTTTTATGATCTACCTTGACTGAATAAGCCTGTTCATCGCCAAGCCTTCATTGGTGTTATTTTGGCTGTCTCATTGTTGTGCATGAAGAGGAACTAATTACATATTGAGTAACGGAAGAACGCCTTAGAGACATTCTTTACATCTAAACTTCATGATCGGTAATAAAGGGTAGTGACAATTTAGGGGTGGCATCACTCCACTGAGTGAATTACCGTTAACACATAAAGAATCTATGCTGTTGCAAATAATGTAATACCCAATTCAGCAAATTCGTAATTCTCAAGCCAATCAGCCCTTACTGAAGTCAGAATCCCTAATTTCTGTGTCATACTTTTGACATGTATTAGTGAGTACTTAAGGGTACTATGACGTGAGCAGTACCCTTTCGCAGCAGCACTAGATACATTAAAAAGTCATGTCCTTTACCGCAAGTAAACTATCGGCCATCTGTAGTTAAAAACCCTCAACAGACACGGATCCATACATACTCTGCATACTTATTTTTTTTTATAACACCGCCTATCCAAATGGGACACTCCCCACAAACACATCACAGACACAACAAAGGAAAACAATCCCCTCCAGAGTCTGCATTACAAAAGCCTGCGCTCTCCACCACCTACTTGACCCTCAGTGGCAAAGGACCCGGCGTGCTATACACAGCAAATGTAGAGAGACCCCAGGTCTTTACCCACCTATCTCACTACTTGGGCATAGTTTTGCTCTCCAAAGTAGCATTTTTAAAGGTTTTTCCTAATCGGGTAATAGATCACGTGATAACGATGCTTTCCTAGTCAAATCGGCATTTTCAGTGTTGTTTTCCCAAATTTTTCTCTTTCCCGTTTGGCATCGCCATCCAGTTTGGCGGGAAAAAAACAATACAATTTTAGAACACAACAGTGAACTAGATCTGAGCTATATTTCTAAGCGCCGAACTCAATTACCGGAGTGCATAACTATTGTGATCCAGGACGCGAAACACGGGTCAGAAGGATCTTTTCATTTTGTTTTCGAAGTTCCTTAAGCTTATAGATTTTGCTTGCTCTGCGGAAGCATTTCCGAGAATACAACTTTACCGCTCTGGATATTGCATAGACTATATAGAAAGCAAGAATGGCGTCCGCTGATCAGATTAGTGAGTATGCCGAGAAATTGAAGGACGACCAGCAGAGTCTGGCGTCGCGGTACTCGACGGTGTCTGAGCTGTACGATTTGATGCAGTTACTGAACACGCCTGAAGAATTTCAAATGTTTCTCACCTCTATGGTGCCTATCATCCTGGAGCAATTGGAAAAGATTGACATAAGCTTCGAGTCCAACTCCTACGAGCAGAAACTAAGGTTTTCCTTGCTGGAAATTTTGAACAAGTGTATGGTGAACCAAAGCTTTGAGCCATACGCGGTCAGAGTAGCAGATGCACTACTAGATATTCTTCCTAAGGAAAACGAAAAGAACGGTGTTATAATAACCAAGATTCTGACTATACTCTTCAAGTCATTCAAGAATATTTTGGGTGAAAAGGTGAACTCCTTCATCGATATCATTATCCAATTCTATAAGAACAGGCCCGAGCTTGTGGAGAAGACTTTTTACTCCGATGAAAATGGTGGGTTGGAGAACTCCAGTAGTAATGATGATGACGATACAAATAACAATTCCAATGATGAATCTACTATGGAGTCTAATAACGATAGTACCAACATCCTGGACGTCAAGAGCTCAAGGGGCTCTGTGGATGATGATGTTCACGAGAACTCAACCAAAGGTCAGAAGCTCAGACCATCTTTACACTCCTTTAAAATCTTATCGGAATGCCCAATTACAATGGTCACCTTATATTCTTCCTACAAACAGTTAACCACGACTTCATTGCCCGAGTTTGCTCCATATATTATGACTTTATTGAGTATTGAAGTCAAACAACAGAAACAAGCAAGAGAGGAAGCTGAGAAGAGAGGCGAACGCTTTGTCTCTGTATCACCACTAATTAATGATAAAGCAGCATACAACGACTTCATCTTGGCTCAAATTAAAGCTACATCATTTTTGGCATATGTTTTCATTAGAGGATACGCTGCGAACTCACTACAAAATTATATTCCAATTGTGCCTGATTTGATTATACGCTTGTTGCAAGATTGCCCTCCTGAATTGCCATCAGCCAGGAAAGAGCTGTTACATGCAACTCGCCATATCCTTTCCACGAACTATAAGAAATTATTTCTTCCAAAACTAGACTATCTGTTTGATAAAAGTGTCCTTATAGGCAATGGCTTCACAATGTATGAAACTCTTCGGCCTCTCGCTTACAGCACAGTTGCTGATTTTATCCATAACATAAGATCCGAGCTAAAACTTAATGAGATTGAAAAGACAATAAAGATGTATACCGAATATCTCATGGACGAGTCCCTTGCGCTCACAGTGCAAATTATGAGTGCCAAATTACTGCTGAATTTGGTGGAAAGGATCCTGAAACTAGGTAAGGAAAATCCACAGGAAGCACCTAGAGCTAAAAAACTCCTAATGATTATCGTTCACGCCTATGTTACTAGGTTCAAAAAATTAAATAGACAATACAATACCATTATGAAACAGCATAAGAAAATTGAAAAGGAGAAAAATATAAAACAGCATTCAAAAAAGAACCCTCTACCAGAAGTTGCTGATGATACCGACAATTTCATTAAGTCAGTATTGAAGGAGAATTACCTGGAAGACACTACCGCCAAAAATAAGGAAGACAAATCAGAGGGTAAGGTAGAAGAGATTGAAGTGGATGAGCCTGTAAATATAGAACTCTTTGAATTGCACGATCTTCTTCCAATTCAGCTATCCCCAAAGAGTCATAATGACCCTGTTAAGGATGCATTTTACCTTTACAGGACTCTGATGTCCTTCCTGAAAACTGTGGTTTACGATCTGAAAATATTTAATCCATCAGCCAATGAGTACACCCTAGCTCATCCAAAACTTTGGGCTTCTGTATCAAGAGTTTTTTCATATGAAGAAGTTTTAGTATTAAGAGATTTATTCCATGAGTGCATTATTGGGCTAAGGTTCTTCTCTAGTGAAAATCCTGTTAATAAAGACCTCCTCTCGAAGAAGCATTTTGATATTACAATGCCAAGCCTCCCTGTATCAGCTACTAAAGATGGTAGGGAGTTGATGGATTACTTAGCATTCACTTTTATGCAGGTAGATAGTGCAACATTTAATGAAGTTGTGAACGCCGAAATGGACTTTTTATATGATAGAATGCTAGAAGATTCAGCGCTATTACATGTAGCACAATCTTTTCTAACAAGCGAATTAACATCTCCGAACTTTGCTGGCATACTGCTCAGATTTCTGAAAAGAAAACTGAAAACATTGGGCAACACTGATTTTAACACATCCAATATTCTCATCAGATTATTTAAACTTTCATTTATGTCTGTGAACTTGTTTCCTAATATTAATGAAATTGTTCTATTACCACATCTCAACGGACTAATATTAGATTCTCTGGAATACTCCAAAACTGCTGAAGAACCGCTAGTTTACTTCTACTTGATCAGAACGCTATTCAGAAGTATTGGAGGCGGAAGGTTTGAAAACTTGTACAGATCAATTAAACCAATTCTTCAAGTTTTATTACAATCCCTTAACGAGAAGATCGTTTCTGCTAGATTACCTCACGAACGCGAACTATATGTGGAGTTGTGCATTACGGTACCAGTAAGACTGAGTGTTTTGGCACCCTATTTACCATATCTGATGGAGCCTTTAGTATATGCTTTGCAAGAATATCCTGATTTAGTATCACAGGGCTTAAGAACTCTTGAACTATGCATTGATAATCTGACTGCCGAGTATTTTGATCCAATCTTAGAGCCAGTAGTTGATCAAGTCTCTAAAGCTCTTTTCAAACTGCTGCAGCCACAGCCCTTTAACCACACAATCAGCCATAATGTTGTTAGAATACTGGGTAAGCTAGGAGGAAGAAATAGACAATTTTTAAAGACACCTACCGATCTAAAAACAGTTGAATCATTAAATGTCGATCTTGTTACAGAAGCAATGGCTAATGGTAAAAATGGCTCAATGTCACTTTCTGTTACTCCTGGTGTTGAGGCTGCGGTATCAATTATTGAAAATCATGCATCAGATTTGGAGGCCAAATTAAGTGCTTATAAGTATTTGAAATCGGTTTTCTTGCTGTTTATCAAATCTTCGACTAAGTTTCCAGATGATTATCACAATATAATCAAAAAAGCAATTGACTTGTTACAGCAAGACAAATTAGAATTGAAGGAGGATTATTCTTTAGAGTGTTACGTTCATAGGAAGGAATTTTATGATCAAGAGGCGCTTCTGATAAAGATATTTGAATCTATATTTCTGGCAACCTCTACACCTGAATTAAAAGAGGATGCAATGAAATTACTAAATAAACTTGCTGACCATTTCTCCTTGCTACAGGTCAATAAAGCTCTGCAACAAAAACGGTTCCAGTCAGACACATTTAACATAGATATCAAATACTCTGATCCGATGTTTTCGACCAATATTCTCACAAAAGCTCTCATGTCGGCACTATCCAGTTATAAGGAAGATGTAAGAGAGTCCAGTATATTGACGATAAAGAGAATTTGCGAAAGAAGTTTACTTATCTTTGGTTCTAAATTAGTCTTTAAATACTCATTAGTCCCAGACCTGATGAAAGATGCAATTCATCTGTGTTTTGACGAGGCATTTTACAATAAAAGAGCTGGTGTACTAGGTATTGGTGCAATAATAGATAATATAGAAGCATCAGAGGAGTACTTAAAGTCTTTGAGATTTGAGCTAATTGATGGTCTGCTTTTTGTTCTCAAGGATACTCCCGAAGAAGCTCCCGTTCTTATTACAAATGAGGCTGAAAACTTATTCAACAAAATCTTAGAGAGAACCTGTTCGGAAATCTCGGAAGATGATCTCTCATCAAAGGGATTACAAAACACCTTAACTGATATTGTTTGTGAACTAAGTAATGCCAATCCCGTAGTTCGTAAAGCATGTAAGAATGCTTTAGAACTAATTTCAAAAAATTCTAATATGCCTATCGTCAAATTAATGGATCATTCGAAGCACTTTTTGCTCTCTCCAATCTTTGCAAAGCCTTTGAGGGCTCTACCTTTTACTATGCAAATAGGTAACCTAGATGCGGTTACCTTCTGTTTAAGCTTACCAGGAACTTTTTTGCAGTTTAATGAGGAGCTATTTAGACTGCTACAGGAAGCAATTGTTCTTGCTGATGCCGAAGATGAATCACTATCAACAGCTCAGAGAGCTGCAGAATATAAGACTTCCCAACAACTGACGCAATTGAGAGTATCCTGTATAAAACTTCTTGCACTTGCTTTAAAAAACGAAGACTTCGCCAATGCACAGCAGGGTAATATCAGAATTAGAATACTGGCCGTTTTCTTCAAAACAATGCTTAAAACATCACCAGTCATTATAGAAACTACATATGAGGCACTAAAAGATGCACTCTCTGAAAATTCCAGGCTTCCAAAAGAACTTCTCCAAAATGGTCTGAAACCACTTTTGATGAATTTATCTGACCATCAAAAACTTACTGTTCCAGGCCTTGACGCTCTTTCGAAGCTATTAGAGCTTCTAATTGCCTACTTTAAAGTTGAAATAGGTAAAAAACTACTAGATCATCTTAATGCTTGGTGTAGAGTGGAAGTACTTGATACTTTATTTGGTCAAGACATACACGAACAGACACCTACAAAAATTATTGTTAGTATCATTAATATCTTCCACCTTCTCCCCCCACAAGCTGATATGTTTCTAAATGATTTACTACTGAAAGTTATGTTATTGGAAAGGAAGCTGAGATTGCAAATCGATTCACCTTTTAGAGTTCCTTTAGCGAAATATATGAATCGTTTTAGTTCATCAGTGATAGAATACTTTAAGAAGAATATGGCTTTAAGACAGTTGGTTGTATTTATGTGTAGCATCATACAAAAAGAGGAAGCGAAAGATCTAGCAACCCGCTTTGAAAATGAACTATCAAACTTTTATGAATTTTATATGACATCGATCCCTTCAAACCAAGTCCGTGTGGTGAGCTTTTTAACTAACATGCTCGATATATTTACAACTGTTTGGAAGATCAGAGGTAATGAATGGCTGAAAGATCAAAAGGATTTTGTAATGAAACTAAAAGATATGGTTGCATTGACTATTGACACAATAAAGGAGAACAAATTTTATATAGACCATCTGCAACTGTCACAATCCATTGAGAAATTCCAATTCATATATGTCAACTTGCTAACACATTACCCTAATGAACAATCATTATTTTTTGAATTTATCGAGTTTTTAAATGCCAAGGATATCTGTATGACTGACTGCTTCGATGACTTCATCTTCAAAAATATTGTGTCCTTGTCTGATAAAGACAAACAAAATAGCTTACTTGAGGAGTCAATAGAATACTCTCTAAAAACTAAATCATTAAATGTGAGTGTATTCATCTACAAAAAAATAGTCAACCCATCACTAATATTTGAAGTTGCTCAAAACCAAGATCTTAAATGCTATGGTGAAGCAAAATTGCCAGCCTGGCTCGAACTTATCGACTCTAAAATTTGGAAGACTAAGAACAGCTTATTATTAGGTACCACCGCAAATTGCCACGACAAGTTTAGGTTTGAGTTGTTACAACTGACTGCCATATTGATAAAGTATGCACCAAAGATTCTAACTGATGTCAAAAGAGATATAATTAAGTTCACATGGCATTTTATTAAACTAGATGATATCATACTGAAGCAATCCGCATATTTGACAACAGCGCTTTACATCAAAGAATTCGACTTTCCTATTAAAGTAGCCACTCAAGTTTTCGTTTCATTACTGAGATCAAGTCCATCAGAGGGGAAATTTTTAGTGAAGCAGTCATTAGACGTCCTTGCACCTGTGATAGATGAAAGACTCAAGACGACAGAAGATCCAGATATTTGGATAAATTGGGTAAAGAGAGTAATGTTTGAGAACACTTCGAGTCAGAACATTATTCTATACCAGTTTATTATAGACCACCCAGACTTGTTTTTCAAATCTAGGAACCTATTTGTTTCAAATATAATTCATCAAATGAATAAGATGTCTTTTATGTTGAACTCAAATCCAGAGAATCATATACTTGCGATCGACTTAGCTTCTCTTATTTTGAGATGGGAAAACAGATCTGCAGGTCAAGCGAACCAGCAATTATTGGATAAAGATGGTGATATCTCTATGTCAGATGCTAATGACACCAATGAGATTAAAACTGAACATGGTGAGGGCGAAGTCGTAATAAGTACTATCCCAATGAATTTAAGAGAAACTTGTATTGCTTTCTTGATAAGATATATCTGTGCCAGCAACAACCGTGCTTCTGATTCGGAACTGGGATCTCGTACATTGCAAATACTATCAGAATTCTTATCTGAGCAAAGCTGGGAGAATGTTAACGTCAAATTAGAATACTTTGAGAAATTTCTCCTTTCACAAGATATGGAAACGGAAAACCTATTATATTATTGCATCAACGCTTTGGATGTCTTATATATATTCTTCCAAAATAAGACCGACAAGTGGATTTATGAAAATCTTGCTAACATCGAACATTTGTTGTCGAAATGTATTAGAGCGCATCATCATGATCTCCAAGAAGCTTTACAAAAAGTTCTCGGCCTGGTTTTGAGAGCTATACGCTTACAAGAGAGCCAGGACAGTAGTGAAGAAGAACAACCTGGTAAGGGATTTATCAGCTCACTAATCAATGTCATCGAAAAAAATCTTCAGGAGACAGCATCTGTTGCAGCTGGTGTTACTTTGTCGTGGACATTATTTAAGACATTCCCTGACAGTATAGAATCTTTACTTTTACCCTTAATGAAAACCTTTAGCAAACTTTGTAAGGATCAGCTAAGCATGACTCAACCTAAAGATGCTGTCGCAATGGAAGAAGCACAACTAACTACCAAATTGCTAGAAAAAGTCTTATTTATTCTTTCAATCAGAATCGGCTCACTTGGTGATTCAAGAAGACCGTTCTTGTCGACGATGGCATTGTTGATAGACCATTCAATGGATCAAAATTTCTTGCGTAAAATTGTTAGTATTACTCGTTATTGGATATTTAACAATGTCAGCTTCCCAACAGTGAAAGAAAAAGCTGCTATTTTAACAAAAATGCTTGCCTTCGAAGTTAGAGGAGAACCAACGTTATCGGAACTATTTTACAATACCGTCTTAAAACTATTTGACGATGGACAATCCACCAATCCAGAGATTACTTCGCGAATGGAACAACCCTTCCTTGTTGGAACATGCACCAGCAATAAAGACATAAGAAAGAAATTTATGTCCATATTAAATTCCAGCATAAAGGATGATATAAAAGAGAGAATCTACTACATTATATGTGATCTTAACTGGGAGTTTATCGCTGACTATCCATGGTTGAATCAAGCGTTGCAGCTTTTGTACGGTTGTTTAGACTCTACTCAATCATATGAAATCATTAATAGCTATGAATTATCAACTCCATTAACTTTGAAGAGTCTTTTAGAGGAAACGAACTCTGAAAGTTCTGCTGACGAAACTACTGAAGAACTAACAGCCTTTATTACCACTCATAAGAATGATATTGAACAAATATGTGAAATCAAGAAGGCTGATATTTTTGATCCATTGGTAGAAATATTTTATAAAGACCATAAATCAATTCAGAGGGCTTGGGTTAATTTTTTCCCTGAAGCCTATAAGTGCATTCCAAAAGATGAAAAGTATGGCTTCATCCGATCTTTGATAGTTTTATTATCAAAACCGAACCCCACCAGACAAAATTCAAACAGGTTGAATGTAATTAACATGTGGTTAGAATCCTTTGGGAAGATAGAGTCATTCGAGGTTCCACCACATCTTGTAAAATATCTGGCCATTTCATGCAACTCATGGTATCAATCGATAAATATTTTGGAGTCAATGCAGAATAACTCACAAATTGAAAATGGAAAAATAATAGAGGCCGTTGAAGATTCCTTACTTGAATTGTACATCAACCTTCAAGAGGAGGACATGTTTTATGGACTTTGGAGAAGAAAAGCCAAATATACTGAGACCAATATTGCTTTATCATATGAACAAGTTGGTCTTTGGGAAAAGGCACAACAATTGTATGAGGTTGCCCAAGTTAAAGCCAGGAGTGGTGCTTTGCCTTACTCTGAACCAGAATATGCGCTATGGGAGGATAATTGGATTATATGTGCAGAAAAATTACAACATTGGGACGTTTTGACTGAATTAGCCAAACATGAAGGTTTCACTGATCTTCTACTTGAATGTGGTTGGCGTGTGGCTGACTGGAATACAGATCGGGAAGCACTAGAACAATCAGTAAAAAGTGTAATGGATGTACCAACTCCTAGAAGACAAATGTTCAAAACGTTTTTGGCACTACAAAACTTTGCAGATACACGTAAAGGTGACCAAGATGTACGCAAATTATGTGGTGAAGGTATACAACTAAGTTTACACAAATGGGTCTCTCTTCCAGAGAGATACACTCCCGCACATAAGTGGCTACTTCACGGTTTTCAACAATATATTGAGTTTATGGAGGCAACCCAAATTTATGGTAACCTGCATACTACGACTGTACAGAACTTAGACGCCAAAGCACAAGAAATTAAGAGGGTACTACAAGCTTGGAGAGATCGACTTCCAAATATCTGGGATGATGTAAATATGTGGAATGATCTGGTTACTTGGAGACAACATGCATTCCAAGTCATAAATAATTCTTACTTGCCATTGATCCCTGCTTTGCAACAAGCTAATAATAATGGCAATATTAACACACACGCTTATAGAGGTTATCACGAAATTGCTTGGGTAATTAACAGATTTGCTCATGTGGCTAGGAAACACAACATGCCTGATGTATGTATTAATCAACTTGCAAGGATCTACACCTTACCTAACATCGAAATCCAGGAGGCTTTCTTAAAACTGAGAGAACAAGCTAAATGCCACTATCAAAATACCAACGAATTAACTACTGGTCTTGATGTTATCAGCAACACTAACTTGGTATATTTCGGAACTGTTCAGAAGGCTGAATTTTTTACCTTAAAGGGTATGTTCTTATCCAAACTAAGGGCTTATGATGAAGCAAATCAGGCGTTCGCCACTGCTGTTCAAATCGATCTAAATCTCGCAAAGGCGTGGGCTCAATGGGGTTTTTTCAATGATAGAAGATTAACGGAAGAACCAAACAATATTAGTTTTGCAAGTAATGCCATCAGCTGCTATCTACAAGCTGCTGGCCTATACAAAAATTCTAAAATCCACGAACTACTTTGCCGTATTCTATGGCTGATCAGTATGGATGACTCTTCAGGATCCATAGCAAACGCATTTGAATCTTTTAGAGGTGAGGTACCTGTATGGTATTGGATAACTTTTATTCCACAATTATTGACTTCGCTGTCTCACAAAGAGGCCAATATGGTGCGCCAAATATTAATTAGAATAGCTAAGAGTTATCCACAAGCTCTACACTTTCAATTAAGGACTACGAAGGAAGATTTCGCTGTAATTCAGAGACAAACTATGAATTCATCAGCCGAGAAAAAGGATAAAAATGAACAAATAGTCAGCAACGGAGATCATCGTCAACCATGGGAATATTTGCAAGAACTAAATAATATTCTAAAGACCGCATATCCCTTGCTAGCTTTGTCTCTAGAATCCTTGGTTGCTCAAATCAATGAGCGGTTCAAAACAAGTACCGATGAAGATTTGTTTAGATTAATTAACGTTTTATTAATCGATGGCACATTCAATTATAACAGACTACCCTTCCCCAGGAAAAATCCAAAACTACCAACAACAACAGAAAACAATTTGATGAAATTTGCTAACACCTTGTTAGCACCTTATATTAGACCTAAGTTCAACGCTGACTTTATTGAAAGTAAACCAGACTTTGAGACATACATTAAAAGACTTCGCTATTGGAGAAAACGTCTGGAATCAAAATTGGACCGTGCTCCTGCTGTGGAAAACCTCGAACGAATTTGCCCCCATTTGAGTAATTTTCACCACCAGAAATTCGAAGATATTGAGATTCCTGGGCAATATCTCCTGAATAAAGATAATAACCTGCACTT
Source organism: Nakaseomyces glabratus (assembly GCF_010111755.1). Taxonomy (NCBI): domain Eukaryota; kingdom Fungi; phylum Ascomycota; class Saccharomycetes; order Saccharomycetales; family Saccharomycetaceae; genus Nakaseomyces; species Nakaseomyces glabratus. The sequence continues at coordinate 219,894 of NC_088951.1, forward strand.
TGTTAAAATTGCGAGATTCCTTTCTCGCGTTGATTTTGTTTATGGAACTCACTTTTCTTACAGAAGGATCACCATTAGAGGACACGATGGTAGCTTGCATTCTTTTGCAGTACAATACCCAGCCGTACGTCACTCCAGAAGAGAAGAGCGGATGTTCCAACTCTACAGATTGTTTAACAAGACATTATCGAAAAATGTTGAAACCAGACGTAGAAACATTGAATTCCATCTTCCAATTGCTGTACCATTGTCTCCTCAGGTACGTATTATGAACGATAGTTCATCATTTGTGACAATGCAACAGATTTATGATCAATATTGCGAAAAGAATAAAATTGACCCTTACATGATTCAGGATTTTATTTCCGAAAAGTTGAATTCCGCATATGATAAGGCACTTCCTCCACCTGATAGCACTGTCCTGAAGGTAGAAATTTTCAGTTCTATCCAATCATTATATGTTCCAACGACAGTTATGAAGGATTATTTCTTGAATTTGTTCACTTCTTTTGAAGAATTTTGGCTTTTCAGGAAACAGTTTGCCTCTCAGTATAGTGCATTTGTATTCATGTCTTTCATGATGATGATCAACAGTAGATCACCACATAAAATCCATGTCGACAAGAATTCTGGTAATGTTTTCACCCTTGAGATGCTTCCTTCTAGATATCCGTACGAAAGAGTGAAACCATTACTCAAGAACCAAGAATTGAACCTACCATCTGATGCTCCGATTTTCCATAATAACGAGCCAGTTCCTTTCCGTATGACCTCTAACATCCAAACTTTGATTGGAGAAACAGCACTTGAAGGTGTGTTTGCTGTGGACCTGTTTACTATAGCAAAAGCATTGATTGAACCAGAAAACGAACTAAACACGTTACTGACCCTATTTATTAGAGATGAAATTATTTCATGGTACAGTAATCTACACAGGCCAATAATTGAAAATCCACAATTGAGAGATATGGTACAAACCAATGTTGATTTGATAATAAGAAGAGTTGCGCAAATGGGACATGTTAGTTCCACTCCTACTGTCATTACGCAATTCATTCTTGACTGTATCAGTGCATCAGTAAACCCTAGGAACCTAGCCAAGACTGACATCAGTTTCATGCCATGGTTTTAGGACATCTTTTTGGTTTCTTTATACTTTGTAATATTAACATGTAACTTAAATGATATACTTGTATACATAACATTGTTTTTCTCCGATGTATATAAAATATCTTGATATGCTGTTACTAGAGCTTTACCTACTTAAAACAATTGATAAAAAAATGCGCAAGCCCGGAATCGAACCGGGGGCCCAACGATGGCAACGTTGGATTTTACCACTAAACCACTTGCGCTTAGTGTCTTATTGGTTGGTGAAAAACAATTAACTAGTATCAGTGCTCTAAGTAAAATGCTCGTGTGCTCTGAATTCCTTCATATAATAGTAAAACAAATGATTTAGGGTTTACAAAGCAGTATTTATGATATTGAAACCGAGGCACAATGCGTGCTTTTGCTTAACATATTTAATTTTGGGACTTTTGCCAATGAATTTTATACTAGGCACTACAGAAATTAGTGAAAAAAAAATTTATCACCGAGATGAATGCGATGAGCTACAAGAACAAATCAATGATATTTTATAGGATCAGAAAATTAATACAATTCCAAGCTTTGCTATATTTATCAAAGAACATATTAGTTAAATCCAAGAGAATATCGACAAATATTGATCATGTCAGATACAGAACACTCTACATTTGAGGACGACGAGTATATTAGCAAACCGGGCGACGTTTACCTTGCCTTTGTTGACACTCCAGTTAAGGAAGATGATGAACTGACCATAGAGGACACTTTTATCGGCGGGGAACCAGTTTGGCTAGCTGAGGATTCTTTGCCCCCAAAAGATATGCTAAGATGTGGTGCATGCAAAGGATCAAACAACTTCAAACTCTTGTTACAGGCGTTCTCACCATTGGACATAGCCCAAGTTGAAGAGGTACAAAAAAAATTGAGTGTACAAGACCTTACCCATGTAAATCCAGATGATGATCGGGTTTTATATGTATTTATCTGTACTAAGTGTCAAAGGAAACCCAATTCTGTGCGTTGCATAAGAGGTATAAAAAAGAACAAGAGTACCACAAACCGGGAAAGCGTTGATAAAAAGATGCAACAATTGTCAGAACCAAAAGAATTTAAGATCAATCCATTTGACATCACCAAAAGTGACACTTCGAATCCTTTCAGCAATCCTTTTGGATCACAAGACAACTCGAATCCTTTTTCTACAAACGTTAAAAGTGGAGAGATAGATGATATAAAAGAACCTCAATTATCTACTAAGGCCCAACTGAAAGCAGCTCAGTCAGAGCATGATAAAAAGAAGAACAAAGAGTTTGACACATCAAAAGTGTTCAAGAGCTATCTGCTATACGTAGAAGAAGAATCTTTCAAAAATAAGAAACCAGATCATCTAAAACTACCGAAAAACCTGAAAATTGATAAAGAAGCACTTGATCTAACAGGTACAGACGAAGATGACCTCGAAAAAGATCCTATAAAACTAGATCCTAGAACTGAAAAACTTTCCAAGTTCTTGGATGACGATACTTTCCAAAAGTTTCAGGAAGTTGTCGCATACAATCCACATCAAGTACTACGCTATGATTTAGGAGGTATGCCTTTGCTTTATGCCGACATGAAAACGGAACAACCTCCATTCCGTGTTCCAAATCCAAGTTACAATTCTCAAAGTTGTAGGGTTTTTGAAATGCAATTGATGCCGAAGCTAATAATGGATTTGGAAGATGAAACCGATGTTAACGAAGGTATGGAATGGGGTACAATTCTAATTTATACTGATATCCAAAATTTCACACCACAATGTGATGAGAATGATGTTGCATATGTTGAAGAGTATGTAAAAGTTCAATGGGAATCGAGGAAATAACGCGACTCTAATATTAAGATCTTTCAACAATTGTTAGCCGTTAGGGTAAATGCAATTTTATTTATACAAGAACTATGCATTTCTATACCTATCTATGTACATGTTATAATTATAGGTATCTTTGTTGTTGAATATTTTCATAAACCTGGATAATATCACCTTTTTCATAATTTTCAAAACCAGAATCAAATGTAATGCCACATTCATGGCCTTTAGTCACGGTTGCGACATCATCTTTACCGTGTTTTAATGTCGATAGTTTTCCATCATATACTATATTTTTGTCACTCCCTCTCGTTAATTGTACCAGTGAATTTCTATTTATCTGGCCGTTCAATACTTTACATCCAGCGATTTTGAGTTTCTTCTTTTTCAAACTATATTCGAATATATCCCTAATCTCAGCTGATGCCACAATCTTTTTCTCAAATACGGGCTTCAAATTGTCAATAAGAATTTGAGTAACATCTTCAATCAATTTATAGATGACGTTGTATTGTCTAACCTGAACTTTTAATGTGTTATTTAGAACATCATTAGGTAATGGCCCAAGATTAAAACATAATATTGTACTGTTAGTAATATTGGCTAATTGTAAGTCACTTTCAGTTGGAATGCCTACTGAGCTTGAGACAACCTTACATTGTACTTCCTCATTCCCTAAATGCGATATACTTCCCACAACTGCTTCAACAGAACCAGAGACATCTGTTTTGACTATAAAATTAATGTCTTTTACCTTAGGTATCTCATCTTCTACATCATCATTCTCAAATTCGTCAACATCATCGGATTTCTGAGCTTGCTTTTGAAGTGCAACTTGCACACTTTCCTCATTCATTTTCTCAACCAGCTCTGCGCCTTTTTCAGCATCTAGTAGTTTCTGTCTTTTTGTAATATATTTCTTTGCTACTGATTCACTTTTTACTTGGATTATCTCGTCACCTACATCAGGGAGATCTTTCCATCCAGATATTTCAACTGCTTCAGCAGGTGGAGCAAGATTCAAGGATTTATTATTTTCGTCACTGCCTCTCATACTTCTAACCTTACAATAAGTGTTTCCACAAAGTAAAATATCACCTTTCTTTATTGTTCCTTTCTTAACTAGAACTGTAGCAGCGTTTCCGATGGTCTTTCTAACTTTACTCTCGAGGATCCAGCCTTCCGCCACAGTTCTGGGACCATTTTCTGACCTTATGTCCATAATATCACTCAATAATACGATGGACTCTTCAAATGTATCCATGTTTTCACCATTCTTTGCACTTACAGGAATAACTTGTACATCACCACCAATTTTTTCAATTTCAATTCCTTGTGAAATCAGATCATTCTCAACTTTTTCCAAATATTTATTTCTTTGGCTTTTATCTGGCATTTTGTCTATCTTCGTTATTGCTACAATTAGTTGATTACCTGAGTTTTTTATGTGCTTTATGGCTTCAATTGTTTGCGGCATGACAGAATCTTCTAATGAAACTACTAAAACAATAATATCGGTAATATTCGCACCTCTCTCTCTCATTTTTAAAAACGCAGCATGTCCAGGAGTGTCAAGAAATGTAATTTTTCTACCAGAGAGGGGCGTTACTACTTGGAAAGCCCCAATATGCTGTGTTATACCTCCATGCTCCTGTTCAACCATGGAAGATTTCCTCAAATAATCAATGATCGTTGTCTTTCCATGATCAACATGCCCCATAATGGTTACCACTGGTGGACGTTTTTTTAAAAGCTTTGGATTTATAGGTGATTTCAGCTCATCATATACATTACTAATTGTCAGAGCAGACGCTGATGAAGAAATGTCGTAGTTGTACTCTTGCAAAATCAATTCCGTTAGTTCCTTAGACAATATATAATTGTTTGTAATACTCTCAAAACCCAGCTTTCTAAGATCTCGAATTAAATCCTCCACCCTACAATTTATTAAATTGGAAAGTTTGTTCACAGAAATGTAGTTCGGTATACTGAATGTCAACGGTCTCAATTCAGCTAGCTTCCTTTTATTCTTCAGCTTATTGTTCCTCGATAATTTTGGTGCTGTTGATGTGTACCAATTAACCATTGAAGTCCTGTATGGTAGCAGCCATCTAGATGATGGCCTGGCTGTCCTCAGAGTGTGCTTCAACATTTTTCCACAATCACCTCTAATACAGTTTTATAATACTAATGATGTACAGCAACTATTAGGTATAGCCTTCTTACACTTCTCAATTGTTCACATGTGTTAAAACTTGGATAGTTTTCGAATATTTAATATCCATAACTAGAATTTGGCAAATCCGCTGGATTATTTTGTCAATAATGATTTGAATTTATTCAGGCTTGTTTGACCGTAACGAAAGGTCTCTAATAAAATACTAAATTACATAGACATATTGGTATTTAATATTTATTCTATAGTAAGTGGCAATAAGATAAAATGATAATGTAGATTCCATAAAATACTTCTTCGGCCCACCCTCAATGAATCGCCGTTGGAGCTTTTCCTTTTGACAATTATTCGAATAGCTTTGATCTGTTGTAAATATTCTTTTTGAAGTCTTCATACTCAAATGAAGATCTTCTTCTGCCAGTTAAGGGTCTTTCCTGTTGTCTGGAATGATTGTTTCTTTTCATGTAGTCTACTTCGTCTTCTTCTGCCACTTTATTACAATTGCTTGTCTTACTATCATGATCTGATTGCTCTATAGAGGAAAGCTGATGTCTGGCATTTTGCATATCCATTGATATGGGGTCACTCTCCTCGTTTCTCTTTGAACTTAACGCATCAATATAGTTGCTAGACCTACGTCTATTTAGAAATTGTGGTGGTGTTTGGATATCTTGTTCTTTCGCCTCTGGGGCCTCCTCTATATGTGTGTAGCTATGATTCATCATTGTATTGTTTATATGGTTTGTTTGCTGTGTGATATTCAAATATACAAGATTAAGTGTTCATAGCTATAAATGCAAGACTTAGTATTGCTCTTTCATCCCGTAATTTATATACGTTTCAATGAAGGTATACGCACTTTACAGCTGATAGAACGTTAAGTGATGGAAACAGACCATGCCGGTCAATTCAGAAGCTTATCCATTACAATTTGTTTCGAAAAGGGGAGAGGTTTATTGACGTATAGCCTGTGATCTGGTGATAGGTTATTGTCGAAGTATTTTAGAGTAAGTGTGACTCGACAATGCAGAAAAGGAGATAAGTGCTGCAAACATTAGTAATTGTGCCAAAACCGAACAGACATACAAGTTAAGGGATCGAGTAAACATACAGGAGAGAATCATTAAACGTACTCAACTCAACAAAGGTCCCCTTGGTTGATGACTCCCTTTGGCAAGGGGATTAAGGGAGCAATGTCAAATGAAGGTGGGAGAGAACTATCAAAGGTACAAAATGACCCTTGACACTTCTACGAGCCCCATCATCTCAAGTCATGAAGACTTTAGCCTTACCCTTTTAGACTTGATTGAGGTATTAATGTTACGAGAAGTTATGAAACGCTTCATTTATATAGTCTATTGGACGTGTATTATGTGTTGGTACAGATTTGTCAGGTTTCGAAATTGTCAATGCTGTATAATCAAAACTGACTGATTCCCAAAAAAATAAAATAAACATCTTACATTCTAGCTATCAACAGTATGGAAAGTAAATGGTGGGTAAGCTGTTAGGAAATTGTTTGTTGGTAAAGTGGATTCAGCGATTATTGGTACTAAATACTTACTATACCATGTGGTCTCCAAAGCCAGTATTTCTTCGTAGTGTTCATCTAGTAGTTTCTTCAAGATAGACTGTGCAATATCTCTGATTAAGTCCTGTTTATCTTTAATACCATAATGTAATAAACACTCTATAACTTTGCACACTAGTAGATGTTTGGTGATATCAAGGCGCGAAAGAGTAGTGTATATCATTGTTCGCAATGTTGCCCCGTTATCTACTTTCTTGGAGATATTGCCCGCCTTAAAGGTATGGACGAAGCTCTTATTCATTCGTAGATGGGGTAATAAAGCCTCAGCAATCAAATTCTCATCATTTCCGCTAAGATATTTGTCGTTATCGCCATCGGTTACTCTAACATCGATCAAATGATCAATTAGCTCAATAATCGATTGTAACTCCTCAAGACTCACCTGATCTTTGCCGAGATATTCAATTAAAGTGAAAACAACAGCCCCTTTCCTCTCAGGAATTGGTGTTGAAATTTCAGTTTTTAATTCTTCTATGCTTAAAACTTCATAAGTTTCAAATACTTTTCTATCAAAGTCTTCTAGACGCTCAAAAAAGTGTGTAAAAAGACTGAACGTTTTCGAATCCAAATTAGAGTCAGAAACTTTGGATTTTATACAATTTAATTTTTCCCTTGCTGTAGCGAGGTGTGGTCCAAACTGTATTACACCAGTACGTTCAGCAAGAAATACATCGTAAAGTATGTTCAAGGAATGCTTTACAATTACATCGTAGTCACGGTTATAGATATCAATATCCTGCAACTCTTCCTCCGTCACCTCCAGTAGATTACTAGAGGTGTCGTCACCCTCAAAATCTACTGTAAAACTTAAATCTTCATCATAATTTGAAGACATACCTGCATCAAGCTCGTCAAGATAAGCTTGCTGGTCAATATCTTCAACGACAATATCGGTATCACTTTCAGTGGTAACTAGGTCGTTATTATTGTGGTGTTTATTAATGACATCTCTGGATTCAATCGACGGGATAATGTTTGTTAAAATATTGAGAACTCGATCGAGTAACAATATAGAAAGGTCGGACGGTAATTTCGGATGTCCTTCGTTGGTAATTGTTCCCTGTAATAAGTAATCTTTCAGGTTAGAGATAATTTCTAGCATTTTTGAAATGTCAGACTTCTCAGTCTCTTTGGTAATCTCATCAATCAGCTTGGGAATAATTCCTGAGCAGCATTCAGCGAATTTGTACCAATTCTTGGACATGAACTTCAGATTAGAGAGACTGAAATATTGCTGCGTTTGTGCCACAGCAGCGATATCTGTGTTTTCTATTACTTTATTGAGCAGCATCTCACTTGACGTATTGTAATCCTCATAATCATGAAGGCTTTCGATACACATTTTCAGAGCTTTCGGGCTAAGGAATCTGAGTCTACCATCATAGGAAACCTCTATAAGTTTTTGTATTGTTTCTTGATATCCCTGTAGACCCGCTACAGTAGTTTCTTTTTGGCTTTCCTTTAGCATAAAAGACACTAGTTTCATGAACTCTTCATCTTGATATTTGGACTGATAGTTATCGCTCAGAATTTGATCATTACGTGTAACACTTTTGATATTCAAATCATTTGAAATCAATATATTTAGTATATTTCTCAACGATTGGACTAGCAGATTGGTTATGGTTTCATTACCAGATTCTAAAGAATCTATAATAGGATAAAATACGTATCTTTCGATATAAGCCCACATCAGGCCATTGCTGTTGTATTCTTCTACTTGTGAATCAAACAGGCTCAAAACAGCGCGAGGTAACACTTCAAAGGACACCAATTGTTGCAACTCAGAATCAACGTTATGGGTCAAAACTGGTAAATAAAGATTGGCCATAAGTTTATCAAAATCTTTCTGAATACTGCGAATGAGCACTGGTTGCTTCAATGTCATATATCTGAAGTCATTGTCCTTGGCATTATTATACTCTTCGATAATGCTCGAAACCTCCATTTTATATTTGTATGACCTTCTGGATAATAATTGGATAGATTATTAGCTGTTCCAACACTATTTCAACTGTATAATTCGTTTTGGTACAGAGATATGCAAATTAAACCAACATAAGTAAAGAAAGCCTCGAAATGATTCAATTTTTCACGCAAGAGAACTTTTGACTTCCCTTTATTGACTAAATGTTTTCCTTTGCAGCAGTGTAGCTTTTTTTCTTCTTCCTTCTGTTGGACAGGAAGAAGCTACCTTCAAATTAACCAGTCACTCTTCCCTCCCCCCCATTGTTCAATCCCAAACGGGAATTGATGTTCCCCTTAGGGGACATCAATCACTGCAAGAACTTCAGCAAGGAGAACTGACTGCAATCATTAACTTCCCACAAGAGAAACGGTGAGATCGTTATTGGCCACTCAAAAAACATATAAATCACGTGAATATAGATCCCCCATTACATCCATAGCAAGGTTGATTGGCACAGACAAAGCCGAAGAATCACTGTTTCTGGGCAGCTTCACCTACTTTGCATAGAGACCACTGCACAGAGAGCCCAGTTTTTCCGAGTTTTGATTTATAACCGATGCAAGATCTGAAAATAGTTCCGATCGCAGTATTCAATGCAGAGAAAACGCGCAGACTATCCCAAAAAAAGAAAGAAAGCTCTCTCTAACGCTTTTTTTCCGAAGAAATCGCTATTTATTAAGACGTTGCTGTTCGGTCACCTCATTTGTACGTACGTTTCACTGGTAATGGTGGTGTATTAATCGATTGTATAACAGTTGTTCCCTTTCTTTCTTTTTTTTCATTTCATATTTTTCCGAGTCGAGACAATGCAGTTACCGAATAGTGTGCCCTCATTTCAGAGTAAATACATTTTTGCTATCCTTGAGTGTATCACCATTTTGCTTCTTGCTATAAGCTGTACCGCTTGCAAGAGCTGTCTTGTATCGTATGGATTGTCGGGTACCAATCACACGGAGTTTGGACTCGCCTTTTCGAGGCATGTTGTTTCTTTTTTTTAGCAACTGATCTCTATGTATATGCAATGCATTAGTGAAGCAATGTAGAACTCAGATCAGGTATTCAGTACGAGAGAAGTAGGCTTCTTTTATTGTTGTTCGGTGTCATTTCTATATGTAGATAACAGCAAGGATTCTGCATTTTTTTAGAATCGAAATGGCTCCGTGCCCTCTGGTCCCGCATCAAGATTACGTCAACTGAGAATATTGCTTGAAGAGACATTGCTATTTCGCTACAGAACTATGTGTTTTGAGATCTAGCATTCTAGGCTTTCTATAGTGAGTACATAATAGCACAGAGCGATGCTTCACATAGTTTAATCTCACAACTGAAACTGATATGTTGATTGTAGAGCAAAATTCTTATGTAGAAGTTGTTCGATATCTCTATTTCTATATGAGGTACTCTCGACAATAGATCCGCAATTAGTATAGGTTTCATATAAATTAAATACATTTTGCTAGAGCTGGAGAAGTTCTGCCAATTCATTGAATCCGTTGGCATTCAGCAATAGTCCCACAGACCAAAAATTTCTTTTGACGAACATAGGGGTCACAAGCTTATAATCTGTTAAACTATTATCCATATACAGATCACTTATCTATTTGATTAGATTATCATTCTTTAGTCCCTCTCAGATACTCATTCCAAGATCCAATTCAGTACCTATATATTCTTTTGAAACGGCCACTGGGCACAATCAAACCTTCAAAATTATTGGTGAGCACCTAAGATTACATCATCCACAGGTGCCTTACTTCATCATAGCTAGGTCATCACAAAGAAGGAACATCTAAGCATTTGCATCAAGACATTGGCATTCTCATCCAATACATTGCAGATATTGAAATGGTAGTAAGTAAGAATAGCAGTTCAAGGGATCCCCTTCTTTTTGATATAAGGTTACAAAGCACAGAGGATGGTATCATTTTACTGAAGGGATCACCAGAGGAGGCCTCATCCATATTTCTTTCTGGGACAATAGTGGTTTCTGTTCAGCAGCCTATATATATCAAAAACTTGACGTTAAGACTTAATGGGAGAATATTGATGCATGTTCCAATAACTACCAATACTCCAAAGGGATCATACACTAGATATACCAAATTTCAAAAACGATTTTACCACCATCAATGGGATGATTTTAACATTAAAAACTATTTTGCTAATCTGTATGACAATTACGGCAAGGCTGCCATTGAAAGTGAAAGTAATGTATCTAAGGAGGAACGGAAAGCTACAGAGAATTTGCTGAAAAGAAAGAGAGCCAAATCAACAAACTCCATTCTTTCATTCACAGGGACTTCCTCGAACGCAAGTTCAAATTATCATACACTTGTAAGGGGAAACTACGAGTTTCCATTCACAGCAATTTTACCAGGCTCCCTAACAGAAAGTGTTGAAGGTCATCCGAATGCTACAGTCATGTACTATCTAGAAGCAGTTATAGAAAGGCCAAAACAATCGGACCTGATTTCTAAGAAGCATTTAAGAGTGATAAGAACACTAAGGCCTGATGCATTAGAATTGACTGAAACCATTTCAGTAGATAATACATGGCCGGAGAAGGTGGAATATTCAATTAGTATACCATCAAAAGCTGTTCCGATTGGCTCAAGTAGCCCCATTGATATTTCAATTACACCATTGATGAAAGGGTTAAAGTTGGGTCCTGTGAAAGTTCAGCTAGTAGAGGTTGGTCAATTGTGCAGTGCCACTGGTGTCTCTTCATTAGATGATAGACTGGTGAGTAAAACCAAGATAAAAGATCCTTTTGGGCACTTAGCAAAATTACGTAAGAAGAAGTATACTGCAAAGAGTTTAACTGATCCTAATTTTAACACCGGTTCTGATGATGATTCCGATATGGATTTCCAAGATAAATGGGATATTAATACAACAATTGAAATACCTCCAAATTTGCTGGCTTGTGTTCAAGATTGTACGGTCCTGAATAATGTAAAAATTCGTCATAAATTAAAGTTTGTCATCTGTTTAATTAATCCAGATGGGCATATGTCTGAATTAAGAGCATCCTTGCCTATTCAATTGTTTATATCCCCTTTTGTTCCAATCAAGACCAAGTCTCCCGAAGCGATAGAGAGAGACATTAAACTATATGGTACTAATTATGCAAATGGTTCTTGTAGACCCACAATAACGATCGGTAGGTCTTCTGGAAATAATAGTCCTATAATACAACAGGAAAGCACTTTTTCAAATAATGACAATTCTGGTGCCTCAGAGAATGAAGATCTAATATTTTCGAAATCACTTTCCGCAGTTGAGTTATCCAGTATGAATGTCAATACCAGTGAGTCAGTTTCATCTCTAAATGGTCTCATGGTTCCTCCAAATTATGCAAATCATGTGTACGACCGATTATGGAATGGTAGAATGTCGCCTGTTGATGTGGTTCAAAAGGACACTGAACCCAGTTTTTCACCAGATAATCGATCAGGGTATTCTACCCCTGTTGCCAATAGAAACAATTTTAATGTAGAACAACTTCAGGGAAGCTTGCAAAATCTAGTTATAGAAAATGAACAAGAGGGAACCAATGAAAATGAAACCCAACAATTGACTGCTATTCAACAAGATATGTTGTTGGCAAGTCCTTCGTTGGAACCGGACTATGTACATATTTCTAGAAGTGCTTCTTTTAGTAGATTAGCATCATCTGCATCTTTGAAAAGCGACTGGCAAGTAAAGGATTTAACTAGTGTACCATCGTATGATAGAGCTATGAAATCGGATTTGGTGGGTGATGATCTGCCACCAGCTTACCCAGATGAGGACAATCAAGACTCGAAGGATGCTATTGTCCTTGAGAGACCACAATTTATACATCAAAAATCGAACTCTTCTCTTAACGTTCCTGGAAGAAGATATTCGCATAATTTTAGCAGGAGTAATAATAGTTCTAGCACTTCCTTAAATAATCTCTCAATGGCAACATCCGGGTATGGTCAAAACTTAGGAGTCAATAATTACAATAAGGGGAGCACAGCAAGTAAAAAATTTGCCTTCGAAATGACACCAGTTGATAGTAACCACAACTTTGAAGAAAGCCATTCCTCCATACCTATGGAGCGGGCATCATCGAGGGCAAGCCTGAACTCTAATCATAGATCTGGTTCTTTTGCAAGTTTGGTTGAACTATTTACCAAGAAGAGGTAAATCGTTTATAGGTGTACATATTTTTATGTAGAACTTGAACATTTTGAGTTTTCATATATTGATTAATATTAGGAATGACAAAACCGAAACGAAGACTTGTTAGTTAAAAGAATTATCATCTTTCAGGTACCGGTTTAATTATGTCATTTGTTAGATTAGAATCACCGGTATCAAAGACAAACGGGACGCCTACATTTTTTGAATCCTATGTACCACCAGCTACTGACATGAGCTTATACGTGTATATCCAGATCACATGATATTCTTACTTGTTATGATATTTATCTATCATTTTTTAGATATCATTCAAAACATTGGGCGTGTGGCGTAGTTGGTAGCGCGCTCCCTTAGCATGGGAGAGGTCTTGGGTTCGATTCCCAACTCGTCCATTTTTTATTATTTTTTGCATTATGCAGTAGTATTTTACTTACAATTGTGTTCTAAATTATGTATAAAAATATAATACGTTTGCGTGTGTCATTAAAATTTAGCTATATTAATTTTACAGGATCAGTGCATATGCTATAAAGTTGTCTAATAAGTAAGTATATTACTCTTAGTAAGAACGGCCAAACATACAGTATTGAATGGCAGCGCGATCACATTTGACACACTTTTGTCCTTCCTTTAGAGGTGGTTGCTCAAATGGTATACATAAGGATTTGGCACCCATACTAGGAGCCTTTTCATCTTGTTCAAATTCTTCACCATCATCCTTTCTGGCAGAGGCATCCTTAATATCCTCTTCACAGTCCATAACGCCACACCATGGAGAAAGTATGACATTCTTCTTGTTCAAAGCAGGAACAAAGTCCTTCCATTCATCAACAATAATTCTGTGGCTGTCAAATAGTTCCTTGGCTTTGTTGTACATATCGTTATGCATCTCGTCCATGATTTCAGGAATTCTTGACTCAAGTTCATCCAGCTTGACAACGTACTTACGGGAATCATTTCTACGAACAACCACTACTTGACCTTGTTCAATATCCTTTGGACCTAACTCGACACGCAAAGGAATACCCTTCAACTCGTATTGAGAGAATTTCCAACCTGGAGTGTAGTTGTCGTTATAGTCACCGAATGCTCTAACAGATGCCTTTAGGAGACGGTCTTCAACATTCTTTGCAGCATCATGAATGCTCTTACGTTGTTCGTCAGTAGTCTTCTTAGTGATACCAACTGGGATAACTACGGCTTGGTGTTGGGCAACTCTTGGAGGAACAACTAGACCCTTGTTGTCAGAGTGGGTCATAACCATGACACCAAGGGTACGAGTAGATAGACCCCAGGAGTTTTGGTAAGCATAGACCTTTGGATGTTCTGGACCCAATGGATTTTCAACAGAAAGGTTAAACATCTTAGAGAAGTTTTGACCCAAGTGGTGAGAAGTAGCACCCTGAATACCACGACCAGTTTCTGGAATGTAACCTTCAACAGTTGTGGTAAAAGCTGCACCAGCGAACTTTTCCTTTTCGGTCTTCTTACCCTTTACCACTGGAACAGCCAATAGTTCGTTATAAATACCGGCGTAGAAATCCAAAACTTGCAACACTTCCTTTTCGGCGTCATCTTGGTCAAGGAAAGCAGTGTGACCTTCTTGCCACAAGAATTCTCTGGTTCTCAAAAATGGCTGAGGGTGCTTGAATTCCCATCTAACGACAGAGTTCCATTGGTTCAACTTCAATGGCAAGTCTCTGTAGGATTGGATCCATTTTGCGTAGTATGGGTAAATAACGGTTTCAGAAGTAGGTCTGATAGCAATTGGTTCTTCAAGTTCAGAAGAACCAGCTCTGGTAACCCAAGCGACTTCAGGAGCAAAACCTTCAACGTGGTCCTTTTCCTTTTCTAGCACACGGGAGGAGACGAACATTGGGAAGTAAGCGTTCTTGACACCGATGGCTTTGATTTTAGCGTTAAAGTAATCTTGGATGGATTCCCAGATGGCATAGGAGTTTGGTCTCAAGATGTAACAACCAGAGATATCATAGTAGTCCAACATTTCACCCTTAGTGACGACTTGCTGGTACCAGCCTGAGAAGTCTAGAGACTTGTCAACAGTGATACCGATCAACTTTGCATCTTCAATAGCAGCGTTAGTTTGAGCTGGCTTTTCCTTCTTTTGTTTAGGCTGGGCTTCCTTCTTGATTTCAACAGAGAAGTCGACAATTTGCTTGTATTGATCAAATTGAGACAAGAAAGAGCATAGGTCGGACTTCTTGATGGACAACTCGTCGTTCAATTGCAATAGAGTTTCTGGGGCGACAGACTCCAGATTGTTATCAATTAACAGCTTGAATTCAGATTCTGCGTTAGTCAAGTAAGCCAAAGTGAAGCCCTTAGCGGTTTCACACTTGAAGAAAGATTGAAACAATTCATCACGAGCCAATCTTGGGTCCTTTAGGCCAGAGTGGTGAGCAATAGCTGGAGATGGAGTGTTAGTGGATTGCAAAGCAACAACGACAATTGGAACCGGAGTGGCAGTCTTAGCAGTCTTTGGCTTGAAAACTAGCGACTTGACAGCAACAGCATCAGCTGGCTTATCCGACAAACAGAGCTTAGCAAAATCAACTGGCATTTTGCTATTCTTCTTTTGGATGTTTTTGTTTCCTTGCACTTGCTGCCGCCCTGGACTACAATAATTTTTTTGTATATACGAAATAATAACACCAGCCGCTAGTCAGGAACAAACGAAATCACAGAACAGTGGTTTCTTGCAAGAGTTGTCACGAACAGAGTTGAGCATTATACTCATCGAAAGTCAATATCATGCTGAACGTCACTGAAAATTTTTTAGTTTTTCCGTTTGTTTTGTTTTTTTTCAAGCAAATCACTTGTCCTGAAATCCGTAGTAAAGTGAAAAAACTTTTTGAAAAATTTTGGAAAAAAATCAATAAATCGCAGGTCATCGCAAGAAGGAAGTCACTTCAACTGCTGAGTTGTAGTGTTTAATGCTGTACTTAGTGTTCTGGTGACAGGTACCATTGGGAAGAGTTAACTTTTCTAGCTGTAATGAGTAATCTGAAGTGACCAGAGTGGATTCATTTTTTTTTCACTTGTCGACGTCTATTGACACAAACTGTGAAATGTCTTTATCTATTGAAATTCAATTGGTTAAAGGTTATAAGCTTTGTAAACTTTGTATACTGCATTATAAAAAACTTGGTTCAGCACTAATAAAGAACAACAATGTCTGTGTATATTCACGAGGTTAAAGGTGTTGACGAGACCGGTGTTGCTGGTACTCAAGAACAACCATTCAAGACTGCTGCTTTCGCTCTATTTTGCAGTGAAACTGAACCAAAGTTGTTTGTTTACAAGGAAGCTGATGGTGAATACCAAGAAATTTCTGCCTCTGCTTTGAAGAAGGCTCGTAAGGGTTGTGAAGGTTTGAAGAAGAAGGCCATCAAGCAGAAGGAGCAAGATGCTAAGAAGCAACAGCAGGATGCCGACAATGCCGCAAAGCAGATGGCAGCTTTGAACATTAAGATCGAAGAGGACAAGTCTCTCCCAGAAGCCAAGAAGTGCAAGATTGGTCAGTCCTATGAACTAGTTGGTCAAAGAGTCAAAATCTCCGGCTGGATCCACAGATTACGTTCTAACAAGAAGGTTATGTTCATTGTTCTGAGAGATGGTTATGGTTACTTGCAATCCGTATTAACTGGTGACTTGGCCATTGCCCAACAATCCTTGGACTTGACCATTGAGTCTACCGTCACCCTATATGGTACCATCACTAAGGTTCCAGAAGGTAAGTCCGCCCCAGGTGGTGTTGAACTGCTTGTTGACTACTATGAAGTAGTTGGGTTGGCTCCATCTGGTGACGAAGCTTTCACTAACAAGATCGCCGAAGGTGCTGATCCATCTTTGCTTCTAGACCAACGTCATTTGGCCCTAAGAGGTGAAACTCTGTCAGCCGTGATGAAGGTCCGTGCCGCTCTGATGAAGTCCATCAGACGTGTCTACACTGAAGAGAGTCTAACTGAAGTCACTCCTCCATGTATGGTTCAAACCCAAGTCGAAGGTGGTTCCACTTTGTTCAAATTGGACTACTACGGTGAGCAGGCCTACTTGACTCAAAGTTCCCAACTTTATTTGGAAACTTGTTTGCCTTCTTTGGGTGACGTCTACTGTGTTCAAGAATCCTTCCGTGCTGAGAAGTCTCACACTAGAAGACATTTGTCTGAATATACGCACATTGAAGCCGAATTAGCTTTCTTAACATTTGAGGAACTGCTAGACCACATCGAGCGTGTATTGTGTAAGACCGTCCAATACATATTGGAAGACCCAATTGCTGGTCCACTGGTCAAACAATTGAACCCAGATTTCCAAGCTCCAAAGATGCCATTCATGAGACTAGAGTACAAGGATGCCATTGAATGGTTGAAGGAACACGATATCAAGAACGAGGATGGTGAAGAATTCAAGTTCGGTGATGACATTGCTGAGGCAGCTGAAAGAAAGATGACTGACACCATTGGTGTTCCAATTCTATTGACCAAGTTCCCAGCAGAAATCAAGTCATTCTACATGCCTCGTTGTAAGGATGACAACCGTGTCACTGAATCCGTTGATGTCTTGATGCCAACTGTCGGTGAAATTACTGGTGGTTCCATGAGAATTAACACTGAAGAAGAACTTTTGGCCGGTTTCAAGCGTGAAAACATTGATCCAAAGGCTTACTACTGGTTTATTGACCAAAGAAAGTACGGTACCTGTCCACACGGTGGTTATGGTCTAGGTACTGAACGTATCTTGGCATGGCTATGTAACAGATTCACTGTCAGAGACTGTTCTCTATACCCTCGTTTCTCTGGTAGATGTAAGCCATGAATTGTAAGATATTTTTTATATATCATAATAATTCTGCATAATAAAATAATGACATAGTTGAAGAATTTTTGTTAGAGATTTTTATAAGTTCTCTTTACTAGAAACACAGATAGATTTGTTAATGTGATCTTGTTGGCTCCTATAAATAATACTAAAAAGCACATACTACAAGCAAATAATCTAGCCACATATTTGAAGTTGGTAAAAATAATCTCATAGCACGTACCATTCATTCAACAATTTGTATAGCTTTGATGTAAATGGTAAGGTAAAAAGATAACTGAATTTACCCAAATAAAACGTTCTCTTCAAGCCAAATAGTGAGCATATAGCTACATGTAATTTCTGAAATGTATTACCTCCTTTCATTTTAATAAAACAGTATATTGGCCAATACAGGTCATTGTAAATGTTAGAGCCTTTGACATTAAGATATTTGTAATTTGATAGTTGACCACCTAATTGGAAAAGACCAACATTAATCATGTAAGGATCGAAAATATGTGAGTGCTTGAGCTCTTCAAAAATAGTGGTCATTAAACCAGATATTAGCCATTCAACAGGATGCTCAACATTTTTCATATTTACTGATAATGAGGGGTTGTATATTAAAGTTGGAATTCTATTTGAGTTGGAGTTTTGCGGTAAGTGAGGGCTGATGGCCACAAGAGTACTGTAATATATCAAAACGTTAGAATGGAGTTCATTTTCCAACTGTTCTAAAGTAACTTGTCCAGTTGGGTGATAGGAAAGCTTAGGTATCAGAAGTATAGCGGATAAAGTATTAGTCGGGAATTTCCTAAAGAATTCGGAGAATTTTGCCCAATCGGATGTTGATTTGGGATCGATATAGTTCAAAAAGTCATCTTCATCGTTATGCGTTTTATAGGTACCAGCATTTTCGAGACACACAAAGAGAGTGAAGCCACGTCTGTAAAGATCCATGACTTGTCCTCTAATGATGGGATCTCTCATATCGCCGAAGACCAAGATGCATTGATTTTCTGTAGTGCTTAAGATTGGACGTACTTTTAGTTGTGTGGAGCCCCAATATAAAGCAATTGATACTGCTGGGATCGCCATTAGGCTCCATGATCTTTTGGTATGTATGCCTGATAATAAGGTAAAGGGAAGTCTAGTTATATTGCGAAGAATGTTGTCGTTATCAGATCTAGGTATCGTTGTATTTGTGCCTGCATCAATTACTTGAGATCCCTTATGTAATATTTTATTCAAGATTGCAGAGCCGTTCTTTATGGCAGCTTCTTCTGAATTTTCGACACATTGCGACACCTTATGTACAATGTTATGCCCTTTGTCAAAGATCTTGTCCAAAAAGTCGCGATCTGAGTTCATTTCTCCTAGTATATATGAGAAACCAAAACCACAGGCTTGAAAATTGAATAATATAGGAGTCTTAAAAATTTTTAGGAAGAAAGACTTTGGAATTAAATATTTCATGCTAATATGGCTTCTCCAGTCTCGCTGTGATAGCACTTTAAGTATTTATCACCGCACTTCGCTTCCGCAATTTTGTCATCTTTTCCCGTCACATGCATTTGCTGCTAGCAAGAGCTGACAATGATGGATAGGGCATGAGTGATCAATACTCGAATTTAAAAGTCATGAGTAAATCTCAAGTGTTAAAATACTGAGGAATAAATAGTACATGCGTTGGTACTTGTTAAATTATAGCTAGCTGAATTAGAATTGTCTGGGATGAATCGTGACAATATATTGTGTGTAAGATACATGAATCTTTGAAATTAACGGAGTATAATAACATGTGTGAAATATGAAACATCATGTTGTGGTTTCTAGATATCCTATAGTTCAGACTTAGTAACCTTGGTATTATCAATGAATCTGGTCTAGTTTTAGTGAGTTTTAACATTGCCCTGCATGTCTTGCATTATAATTGTGATTTACGGAGATTTACGTAATTTATAGATCTCAGAAAACCCCGTACACATTACATCTACAAAATGCGTGGATACTATTTTTCCGAGAGGGAATATTGTGTCTACGTAATCGCAGCAATGCAGCATTAATTTTATTGGGATCCTGAGTAATTTTGAATCATCTGCATTACGAGAGTAATAAAAAGGGGAAATTATGAGATAGGGGGGATCAAACGTTAGCTACATGTCTATTCTAATTAAATCGACAGACAGAGTTTTCATCATTCTTTGATGCTCGGAGCATTTGTTATTATATAAACAGCATGCAGATTTTACTAATTCCAAACTGAATCCTCATTCAATACTTTTGAAGCGATGATTTTTAACAGGAAAGAACTTAGTAAATATTAAACACATATTGTAAAAAATGGTCGGTCTTTCCAGTTTGACAAATCCAGTTCCAAGGGGCCTAGCAAATGAGGCTCAAAAGGCTGCAAAAATTCTTGAGGGTTTTATAGATCCAAGGCAAGCGTATGGTCCTGATCAGGTTATTCCTCCTTCAGTGCTAAGAAATGCCAAAGGTCTGGTTATAATTTCAATCCTTAAGGCAGGATTTTTATTCTCCGGTAGGGCTGGTTCGGGTATTATTGTGGCTCGTCTGAGGGATGGTACTTGGTCTGCACCATCAGCCATCGCAATGGGAGGTGCTGGTGCTGGTGGATTAATAGGTATGGAGCTAACAGAATTTGTGTTTATCCTGAATACCGATGAAGTTGTTGATTCTTTTTCTGAGTTCGGTACAGTGACCCTTGGTGGTAATGTATCAGTAGCTGCAGGACCTGTTGGCAGAGATGCGGAGGCTGATGCATCAGCTTCTGCTGCAGGTATTGCGTCAGTCTTTACATATTCTAAAAGTAAAGGATTGTTCGCTGGTGTTTCCGTGGAGGGTTCAGCCATTGTGGAAAGAAGAGATGAAAACAGAAAAGTTTATGGTGATAGAGGAACTACTAGAAGAATCCTTAACGGTGAGGTGGAGCCATTGCCCTCGATGGATAGGTTGTATAGAATTCTGGAGTCCCCTAATTTTACCCCACAACCGGGCGAGGGTTATAGGACCAGCAGTTATTCTGAAGAGCAAGCCCGTCCTGACGAAAGGTATGGCAGAGAAAGATATGATAGAAGATACGATGAAGCATTATATGATGAAAAACCCAGGAGCAGAGCTAGATGGGATTCGGGCGACATGCCGCATAGCCGGGGAGGAGTTGAGAGACAGGATCATTTACAAAGAAATGATTATGATTCACACAATAGAGGAGGATATCCTCCACCTCCTTGTGAAAGAAATAAGGATGTACAAGGTCATGGTTCTGACGCTCATGCGCTTAATAGAAACAGACCAGTTCCGCCTCCTCCTCCAGCGGAGCGTAGTTTTCCTAAAGTGAGGGCATTATATGACTTCAATGGCCAACAACAGGGTGATCTTTCATTCAAAAAGGATGACATAATTGTTGTACAAAAGAAGACAGACTCGCATAATGATTGGTGGTACGGCGTAGCCCATGGAGTTGAGGGCGTTTTTCCAGCGAATTATGTCGCAGACCTATAATAAATTGTAATGTTTTATATTATCACCAACAAATTTTGAAGACATGTAGAAATTGTTTCTGCTATATATGATAAAAATTGATATTCAGGATCTTGTCAGTAATCTAACATGGTAAAAAGTAATATTATAATACAACAGTGACCATAAAGTCAAATAGCAGAAACCAAAAAATAATAGGTCCTACCCGGATTCGAACCGGGGTTGTTCGGATCAAAACCGAAAGTGATAACCACTACACTATAGAACCTTTTGAAGTTCTTGATAACTGTACAAATTCTGGTCTTCTTGAATTTCTTATTTGAAATTATTTAGAAAATATTATACATGCAGCATTGCTTACTTTATTGGAGAAAGTCTTATAATATTACACCACAAATCCTAACCTTCGATAATCCTCTTCTTATGAAGTTTCTAATGCAACATAGTATCAATAAGTTTATTATTTTTAAAGTGAAGATTATATTATATTATTATATTTCTCTAAAAACTTCTAGCTTCGTTTACATTCTTTCAACAGGTGTTAGACCTAGCAAGCGCATACCGTTGTATAGAACTTGTCTGGCAGCACCATATAGTGCAAGACGAGCAGTAGCAACCTCTTCAGTTTGGCCTGCAACCCATAGGACATCGTAACAAGAAGAAACTTGATGGGTTAATTTGAACAAGTAGGTAACAACAGTGGCAGGCTCATTTGTCTTCATAGCATTTCTTAACACATCTGGGTATTGGCCTAGCAATCTAACAAGAAGAGCGGCAGCTGGTTCCTTTAGTTGAGAGAAGTCAGCTGAAGCCCACTTTTCCTTTGGAATTTCAGCGGCATTTCTCTCCACAGATCTCAATCTAGAATGAGCGTATTGCAGGTATGGACCGGTATCACCTTCAAATGAAAGCATTCTTTCCCATTTGAATTCATAGTTGTTAATACGCTTAGATTGCATGTCTTGGATCATTACCGCAGATATACCGACTAAGTCCGCAACTTCATCTGGATTATCGATTTGAGCATATTTAGCTTCATTCTTCTTCATAACTTCGTGCATCTTCTCTTTGGTTTCTTCTAGAATGTTATCCAGGAAAACAACCGTACCTTTTCTTGTAGACATACCTTGGACCATACCAAAGTTGACGTGTTGTAACTTGTTAGCCCAATCGAAGCCTAATTGTTTCAAGATTTCGAAGAATTGAGCTGTGTGCAGATCTTGTTGAGTAGCAATGACATAAATCATTTTATCGAAATGATATTTTTCGTAACGGTCCATGGCAGCACCAACATCTCTAGTCAAGTATAAAGTAGTACCATCTGATTTTTGAACAATGACCTTACCGAGCTTTTTGTTGAACTTTGTTAAATCAATTAGAGTAGCACCTCTATCTTCGTGAGTCAAGTTTTTCTCATGGAACATTTTTAGGGCCGTTTGCATAGATTCTTTAGAAACTTGGGATTCACCTGAGTAGACATCGTATTTAATATTTAGACGGGCGTAAGTGTCAATGTACTTTTCAATAGAGAAGTCACGGAATCTCTTCCAAATTTTCAAAGCTTCTGGGTCACCATCTTCCATTCTCTTAAAGTATTCACGAGCTTTACCGTTGGTAGATTCAGATTCAGGTAGAGAGTCACCTTCTTCTTCGATGTCCTTGTTGATACGAACGTAAACTTCGTATAGATGGTGGATAGGATCCTTGGCTAGCTTTTCTTCGTCACCATATCTTTCGAAACCAACGGCTAAGACACCGAATTGCTTACCCCAGTCACCTAGGTAGTTCATTCTAGTGACATCCCAACCAAGCTTTTCGTAAAGGTTGGACAAGAAACCACCGATAATGGTGGATCTCAAGTGACCAGCATGGAAAGGCTTGGCAATGTTTGGGGAGGAAAATTCGATGATGATCTTTTTGTTGTCGACCATTTTGCAAGCACCATATTCTTCACCTCTAGTGATAACATCCGGGATAACAGTCTTGTATAGGAATTCTGGCTTGAAGAAGAATTGAACAAAGGCACCGTTGGCTTCAACTTTTTCCAGAAAGTCACCGCATGGGAACTTCTCGGCCCATTCAGTAGCAATTTCTCTTGGGTTGGAGCCCTTGGTTCTGACCAATCTAGGAACTGGGATCAAAAGATCACCTCTGTCCATGGTGTTAGTCCATTCCAATGCAGGGAAGATTTGAGCAGCATCGACGCCGGAAATCTTGCTCAGTTCCTGGGCAATATAGTTTCTCATCAAATCAACAACATTGACTTCTGGGAAAGAACCTTCAAGAGCCTTTGGCTCTTCAATAGATAGATTTTTCAATTGGGCTGTCAAGCTAGTCATGGTTGGATCAATATACTACCCTTCTCAGTTTCTTCCTAAATCCAAAACAAAAATTAAAAAAAAATAGCGGCAATATATCAAACATAATATATATTTCAAGAAATATTTAATACTTCGCAAAAGTGAGTATGTAGAGACAACTAATCATTGAATTACTCATTCTGCGATGAGCTACAATTGCTGTCATCCGTTCAACTCAGCTCTTCGCAGTGAAGGATTTTGAAAAAAAAAAAATTTTCAACCTGTGTGTCACATGGTTTATACATTTATACGTTTTCGGATCTCAATGATTTTCGTCTTTTCAAATCAATTGGATCTTGCATTACTACATACGCTGGAATTAAATTGTGGGGTCCCCTATATAGTAGCATATCTGGTAAAATATATAATTATCGAGGCACTATAGAAGCTAATAGATAATCAATTGTTTTTTTGAATAAATAAAAAGGTATTATTATTCTTTATTTATCATATATGATATATCTAAAGAGAGTAGTATATTATATCATGAATAAACAGATGTTAAAATGTCATTAGATTTTGATTAGAATCCTTGAGTAAAGAGATTAAAAATCAAATATTAATACGTTGCGTGACAAAAAAAAAATTAGCATTAACAGCGTAATCAGAATTGCATCCCGATATAGAAAGAGATTGCAAAACAAATAAAATTAAGAGTTGTTTGGAATTAATAAAGTTCAGATTTGAATTAATATTATCATTGAGAAAAAGATTTATCATAAGCCCAAATTCATTTGAGAATTCTAATAATGATTATTAGGGTTCAGGAGATTTAAACAAATCTCTTGTACCATGGCTTGTCATCGTGCATCATAGCGTCAGCATCGTAAGAAGCATCTCTCTTGGATGGTGGAACCCAGTTTGGAGACTTCCATGGCAAGACACCTTCTTCCCACAAAGTGTTGACTTCTTCCAAAGTTAGACCCTTGGTCTCTGGAATGAAGAAGAAAACGTAGAAGTAGGAGAAACATAGACAGCCCATGAACACGTAACCGTAGTAGAAGTTAATGGCATTGGTAATAAATGGAGTGAAGAAGGCAATCAAGAAACCCCAGATCCAGTTGGAAGCTTGGGCAATAGCCATACACTTGGCCTTAACTCTCAATGGGAAAGTTTCAGAGTTGACAACAAATGGAATTGGAGCCCAGGTGGTAGCGAAACAGAAAATGTAGAAACAGGTGAAAACAATCATACAGTTACCAGCACCCTTGGAGGATGGTTGGTCTTGACCATTTGGCCATAGTCTGGTGACACCGACAGAAGCGAAGACAACCATACAAGCAGTCATAGCAGCGGCACCCCACAATAGACATCTACGACGACCGAAACGGTCAACAACGTACAAGGCAACGAAAGTGGAAGCGAAGTTAACAATACCAATGACAATGGAGGTTTCGAAAGAATCTTCCAAACCAACAGCCTTGAAAACAGTAGTACCATAGTAGAAGAAGTAGTTGTCACCTGTCAATTGTTGCAAAGATTGAATCATGATACCCATAATCAAACGTTGGAAAACCTTAGTCTTGGTAGAGAACAATTCACCCCAGGAAGCAGAACCAGCCAATCTTTCAGCTTCAACAGCAGCTTGGACATTTTCAACTTCGAAAGTGACAGCTGGATCATCTGGAGAAACCTTGTTAGAGATAGCAATGGATCTTCTGGCTTCTTCAACTCTACCAACCTCAATCAAGTAACGTGGAGATTCTGGAACGAAGGTCATACCACCGATCATGAATAGAGCCCAGGCGAAACATAGGCCCAATGGAACTCTCCATTGGACAGAGTTGGAGTAGTTCTTGGTACCGTAGTTAGTACAGTAACCCAAGAAGATACCACAGGTAATCATCAGTTGGTAACAGGAAACCAAAGAACCTCTCATGTGCTTTGGAGAGACTTCAGAAATCAACATAGGAGACAAGACGGCAATACCACCAACACCCAAACCGGAGATAATTCTACCGATGAAGTATTGGTACCACTTGTCAATGGTAGCAATTTGAATAACGATACCGACAATGTAGATGACAACGACACTGATCAAACCGATCTTACGACCATACATATCACCCAACTTAGACAAAACAATACCACCGATAGCACAACCGATGTTGAAAATGGAGACGACTAGACCAGTTCTAACCTTAGACAAGTAGTGAGTACCATTAGCACGAGTTTGACCCAATCTTCTGATGAAATCAGTTTGGGCAACGAAACCAGAAATGGTACCAGTATCCCAACCGAAAACGAAACCACCGAAAGCGATGAATAGACAGAAGATGGAAATAGAGACGTAAGCGGAAGCAGGCTTCTTTGGAATTTCAACCATTGGTTGACCTTCCTCATCGACATAAGCCTTGAATTCGTCTTCTCTGTCAGCCTTACTGTTGGAGGCTGACAAGACAGATTGTGATCTTGATTCTTGATCAGACATTATTGTTATTTATTATTTGTAATAGTTTGAATAATCAACTATTGCTTGATGATTTTTTATTATGAAGTAAGATATGAGATAGAATAGAAGGAATGATTGAATTCGAATTTATGTTGAATACTTGCCCTCTATTTATACCATTTTTTTTGGTTCAAGAACTCGATTGTTGTTGAACAAGATCTTGGTATTTCTGACAAGATAGAATTCAAGGAGAAAAGTTTTTTCATTGCATATTCTTCTAGCGGTTTGCTCCTTCTCGAGCATCCCACATCCCCCGGATTAAAAAAAATTTCTTTTGAAGTTTTACTTTTTTCTTCTTCGTGCTGTCTAGAATAAGTCACTAGGCGCAAAAGAAAAGCTCTTACAACATTAGATCACAATTAGTTAAGTTCTATCTCTTTGTTTTTTTTTCTTTCAAAAATTTTTCTTAACAGAACGCGATGGACCTGCAGCATTTTGACTTAGTCAGTGAATGGAAAGATCTAAATAACTACAAGATACAGAATGAAAGTAAAAAAAGTAAGCAGCAGAAATTTTTGTAAGAGACGTAAAGTTCTTAGCTGGATAGTAAGCATCCTCGCAGCATAGTTTAGATTTTCCAACTACAAGGACATTTTGCCCCTTGCGATACTACAATCGCTACTCATCGAATGTATGATATTCCCATCTACTTTTACATGTTATCCAACATTTCTATTTTCAGAAACACTACTGGGCAACCTATGGGAGTTACTGAACAAGGGAGGTTTACTTTTTTTTTACAATTTTACAATTTTACAAATTTACTTTTTCTATTGTATTTGTCCAACTTTATGACCCGAGGAACCTACCCCCCCCTGTCCCCCATATTAAATTCACTTTTCTTTTCACACAATGGATAATACTGGAATAACAAGTTCTATTAGCATTTCACTAGTATGAACGAAGATATGATCCAATCTGGCAGCAGTTGCTTTTTTCATTTCAGAACATTGCCCCTCACCCCCATTATAGTTGCATCGCTGGAAGGGGGGGGGAAGGGATGAAAGGAAAAGTGTTGTGTGAGCAAAGAATCAGTTACACTACTCACCATTCTGTGCCTGGAAAAGTCATTGTTCTTTGCTAAGTTGTACACCGGAAAATCCCCTGTACTCTGTGGGAACAACAGGGTTCGGGAAAACTTTTTCCTATGCAGAGAAATAGCTGCAGGGCTGAGGTTGAACACCGCGACCTGACTTCTTTCATTTAAATTGTAAACCTTTTTTTTTAAAAAAAAAGTGGGGCAAAATCATTCTATTAGTCTTTTCGACATTGTACGTTGCTCTCTTAGCTGGAAAAACCATTTTTGTTGATATAGCGAAATCATGATTTTCCGAAAGGAAAAACTCATGTGTTTTGGGAGAAAAGGGGGGGTCAAGGAGACTAAATTTAGAGAATGGTACGAGTTAAGAAAGTGACAAAAAAATCATGGTGGGGGTGTCTTACTTAGACAAATCTGTAGCAGAGCAAGTACAGCTATCACAATAAGGAAAAACTGGGCCCGGGAATCAGCTCGAGCGGGCGAAAGAAGAAAAGGTCCTTTGAAAGAGATTTTCCATGTAGCAATAACGGAAAAGCTTTTTCAATTGCTAGGACATTTATCTGTGTACTGGGGTTTGAGAGGGTCCTTGTATCCTTTTGTCCTTAAAATGATCTCGTACTTGAGTATTCGTTGATAACGTTCTGTTCTATTGTTGGTTCACAGAGAAACAATCGGACAGTAGCTGTTTTGGTGCTGGTTGCGTTCACCTCCCATACAAACTTTTGTTGTTCCATTATGTGTAGTGGGGGGGTAGTGGAAAAATTCTTATTTTTCCGTGGTTGCACAAATCCTTCTTCGGGCATTAGGCTTGTGAATTACAGATACCAACCGAAAGTGGAAAGACAATAATACTTATTATTAGTTCTCAATGGTACTAGCGTTTTTTCTTCTTCAGAGTAAGGTGGGGTGTAAGGGTCTAGGAATGGAAGTAAGAATACTACAGTGATGTCCACAGTAAATAGCAAGGAGACGGTTTTTATTTTATTGTTCCCGATTAAGTAAACTTAACACCTACGCTGGGTGAAATGATAATATCGTCAGGGTTTTCTTCTCTTGAAGAAGAAAAAATTGAACCAGACCTAATGTGGGGCCCCGCAATAATCTTTATTTCTGATGTGTAATTCAATTTATTCTGGAAACCCTGGAAAACAAGAAAAATTAGGACAAATTTCTATATTGGGAAGAAATGTAAACAAGTTAGCTTCACAGCAAGAAAAATGCTTTGTTCACTTGCAACTGACAAAATCTTTACCTTACCAAGGACCAAAGGGCGAAGACTAAACTTGGATTACTACGTCCAAAATCTTCTACATCAGGAAATGAGTTGCGAGAAAGAAAGCAGGAGTGGCATTGACCACTCTCATTGTGTCTTTGGGTCGGAATACATTGTTCTTACCTACACCATTTTACTAAGGGCTCGAAAGTTTTTCCGAAGCATGTTACTTTTCAAGAAGCTCAATGTGCAGCAGCAGGACAGAGTTTGGATAGCCTTTATTTTCTAAATTGTTATGCGAAGCTAATTTGTCACTTACTGTCTGCCCAGTAAAATAGAAAAAGAGATAGCTGTTATATTTTTGCCTCACCTTTCGTAATGTAATTGGACTTACGTATGGTTTGGATAATACAGTGTCTACGTAACATATCCATATGACGCCTTGCTTTGGATAAGACAGTTATGAGATTTTTGTCGCCAATGCTTTCTGATCACGTATGAATTGGAAATATACAATTTCGTCAGACACGAACCATACATATATATTGCCCCTTGATGTTTTCTCTTGCGGTTCATACTGTGCTGAAAAGAAGCGCTCTTCAAGGTTTTTCCGATACTTGAGTTTTACTACTGTGCGTCAGTTTACAGTTATTCTTCACCCTTGTTTCGCTCCACCCCCTGCCCCCCACTATATTTACGTCAATTTTATTTTAGCAAATTTACCCCTCGATGATTTTTCTGCTGTATTGCTATTAGTGTTTCTTAGGCTCAACACGTAAACCTGTTCGAATTGACAGGTGATTTCAAAGTACTCTTGTTAATAAAATCTATTTTAGGGACATTATTTGATAATGACAGCTAGGACATAACATACATTGTTGTTTCTACTACATTTAATAAGGTCTTTCTACAGGCGTTTATACATTAGCCTGGGGGGAGATGGAAGGGCGTTTCTTTGCACACGTTGTAACAAAAGGACTGGTGCAAAAAACTATCGGATGTCTATTAATGATATCGTAATATTAGTTCTTATCCTAGAAGCCACTATACTAGATGTTCACGTATTAGTATTCTTTTACTAGTGCTGATATAACGGAATATTCTGAGAGATGAGTATTTTGGCGTTTCTTTCTTAATCACACAACAGATTTTCGCGCATCTTTTCTTAATACCAAATGTTGCTCGCCCAGAAATTTCCAGACCGTGAATTCAAGAATCAGCGCAAAAGATTTAGTTCACTCCATTAATTCAACAAAATATTACTATACTGGGAAAAATTTATTGAGATTGGATTGCTTCTAATTGTTTTGTGCTGTTATCATATTCCGTCATGGAAATCATAGTTTGTCCCGTTGCATTATAATCCTATTTACATAATTGAATGTGGGGGCGGGGAAGGGAAAGACTACATTCTACATCGATACTTTTTCTGATAAATTGAAATAATTGAGCGATTTTTTTTCATAATTTTTGTAATATGAACCACTTCCCCACAATTTTTTTATCAATTTTGCTAATTTAACTGGAATGTAAGGTTAAAACTTGATTAAACTAGTTCCCATCGGATAGTTGCATAAGATACCACCAGGATCTGGGGGATCTAAGGTGGCTTTAAAATTTTAACGAGCCTCAAAATAACTTGAAGATATTTTTTGTTTCAATTACTAGCTTTGCGTCACACTTGGTGGATAAACGAGGTGTTTTCATTGAATTTTACTTCATATGATTTCAACAATTCGTAGCAAAAAAAGAGTACTAGATGAGGATTAGCCATAGTGACAACTACTTCTTCAAGTTGTTGTACCAACTCCCTTTTGTTAAAGCACTACAACAGTAAATTCTTAATGGTTCATTGAAATTTAATTTGACACTAACTATTTTAAATCAATAAAATATTCGTGAAAATCAAATAGAGATGTCAAGACTCAACCTTAAGAAATCATATAATACAAACAATCCAGAATAGAAATTTGTGTTATGTTTGCTGGATTGTTAATCGAAAAATGTAGTAACAAAGAAAATTTTCATCTTTTCCTTGTGAGGATAGTTATATGAGGGTGACCTAGTATAGGAAACCGAATAAATCAGTCTCTGTTACAATAACAGAGTGATCATCAAACATATTGAAAGAATAATATTAGGAAAATCTCTGAATATTTTTAAAAGTCTAATTAAAATTACTGAAATAGAATTTGAAATTGGTATTAATAATATATAAGACTATATCATGAAGGACATTAAAAGAAAGGGATTATGTGTTGGATTAAAAAATTAAGTTACCTTTCAAAAATTAATGAAAAAAAGGAACAAGCAAATTAAACTGTCAATTGATTTAATAGAATCTCTTGTACCATGGCTTGTCATCGTGCATCAAAGCGTCAGCATCGTAAGAAGCATCTCTCTTGGATGGTGGAACCCAGTTTGGAGACTTCCAAGCCAAGACACCTTCTTCCCACATAGTGTTGACTTCTTCCAAAGTTAGACCCTTGGTCTCTGGAATGAAGAAGAAAACGTAGAAGTAGGAGAAACATAGACAGCCCATGAACACGTAACCGTAGTAGAAGT
The DNA here is from genome assembly GCF_010111755.1 of Nakaseomyces glabratus. Lineage (NCBI taxonomy): Eukaryota > Fungi > Ascomycota > Saccharomycetes > Saccharomycetales > Saccharomycetaceae > Nakaseomyces > Nakaseomyces glabratus. Next base: position 250,701 of record NC_088951.1, read on the forward strand.
TAATGGCATTGGTAATAAATGGAGTGAAGAAGGCAATCAAGAAACCCCAGATCCAGTTGGAAGCTTGGGCAATAGCCATACACTTGGCCTTGACTCTCAATGGGAAAGTTTCAGAGTTGACAACAAATGGAATTGGAGCCCAGGTGGTAGCGAAACAGAAAATGTAGAAACAGGTGAAAACAATCATACAGTTACCAGCACCCTTGGATGATGGCTGTTTCATACCGTGAGGATATAGTCTGGTGACACCGACAGAAGCGAAGACAACCATACAAGCAGTCATAGCAGCGGCACCCCACAATAGACATCTACGACGACCGAAACGGTCAACAACGTACAAGGCAACGAAAGTGGAAGCGAAGTTAACAATACCAATGACAATGGAGGTTTCGAAAGAATCTTCCAAACCAACAGCCTTGAAAACAGTAGTACCATAGTAGAAGAAGTAGTTGTCACCTGTCAATTGTTGCAAAGATTGAATCATGATACCCATAATCAAACGTTGGAAAATCTTGGTCTTGGTGGAGAACAATTCACCCCAGGAAGCAGAACCAGCCAATCTTTCAGCTTCAACACCGGCTTGGACATTTTCAACTTCGAAAGTGACAGCTGGATCATCTGGAGAAACCTTGTTAGAGATAGCAATGGATCTTCTGGCTTCTTCAACTCTACCAACCTCAATCAAGTAACGTGGGGATTCTGGAACGAAGGTCATACCACCGATCATGAATAGAGCCCAGGCGAAACATAGGCCCAATGGAACTCTCCATTGGACAGAGTTGGAGTAGTTCTTGGTACCGTAGTTAGTACAGTAACCCAAGAAGATACCACAGGTAATCATCAGTTGGTAACAGGAAACCAAAGAACCTCTCATGTGCTTTGGAGAGACTTCAGAAATCAACATAGGAGACAAGACGGCAATACCACCAACACCCAAACCGGAGATAATTCTACCGATGAAGTATTGGTACCACTTGTCAATGGTAGCAATTTGAATAACGATACCGACAATGTAGATGACAACGACACTGATCAAACCGATCTTACGACCGTAAACATCACCTAGCTTGGACAAGACAACACCACCAATGGCACAACCGATGTTGAAAATAGAAACAATTAAACCGGTTCTAACCTTAGACAAGTAGTGAGTACCATTAGCACGAGTTTGACCCATTCTTCTGATGAAATCAGTTTGGGCAACGAAACCAGAAATGGTACCAGTATCCCAACCGAAAACGAAACCACCGAAAGCGATGAATAGACAGAAGATGGAAATAGCAACGTAAGCGGAAGCAGGCTTCTTTGGGATCTCAACCATTGGTTGGCCATCCTCATCGGTGTAAGCCTTGAACTCGTCCTCTCTTTCAACTTTGCTGTTGGAGGCCGAGAGAGCAGATTGTGATTCTTCAGACATTTTTAATGTTAGTATTATTTTATGTCGATCAACTTCTTATTTGATAATGTTATCTAAGAAGTAATGTGTTATGAATATTGATGATCGATATTAGTGATGGGTTCTTTTTGTGAGAGAAAGGAAATAATGAATGAATCAGAAAACAGGAAATTGAAACTGGATTATTGTATGAAATAATTGATCCTTTTATATGTTTTTTTTTTTTGGGAACATCTGTTCTATCTCTGATGAAGATACATTTGAGCTTCAATGTTGTCTTTTCTGTTTTGTTGAATTGTACTTATTTTCTCCACATAAGGTAATACTCAAATTACCTCGAGTGTATGTGTGCAGTGTATGTGTACGCAATACTGCCTTTCAACTTAACTCATCGAGGGCCCAAATAAGAAATGTAACAAGCAAAAATTTGTCCTGGAGGTATTCGCAGAGGAGTCACACTGCCGTTATTCCCTTCTCTCTTGGTTGCATATTAACAAAACAGAAGAACAGGCTGTTTCTACTTGGAAGCAATGAGCTCGGATAACAGACTCACACAACCGTCAGCTTGTTCTCCGCCATATTTGACTTTGGATTGTCGCCTTTTCTTTCGGGAGAGCCCTTCATCGGAAAAACTACCAAAAAATGAGAAGCAATTCAGTAAAATGAGCGTACAACCAATTTTTTTTTTGGGAAGGGATGGACGAGTGGAAAAACTTTTTCCCTGTGTCTGTACTAGGTAAATGAACATCAATGGTTTTCACGGGTGTTTGCAGGAAAATTGTTATGAAACCAAAAATATCTTATTTAGGGAGGGATGGAGGGGTCTCATCCAAATTTGTACGTACAAAGCTCTGCATTCGGTAATGGAAAAAAATGGGAGTGACTAACGAAAACAGGGAGATTAAAGACTCTGGAAAAACCAGCAATCAGGTCTAGGGGGTACGTACTTTTCTGTGTGATCTGCAACCTTTGGAGTTTTTCCTTGTAGACTTTCTGTTGCTTCCCCTTTGATAGGACTAGTTCTTAGCGGAAAAACAACAACAAGAAGAAAAAAGTCCAAATTGATTTGCCCCTCGCTACCCCCCCCCCCGGAAAATCTCCTTTTTTCCTTGAAACATGGAACAATTTTTTGCGGGGTCGATGAGTTCCTAATTACGTAGATGTGAGTCCACCTCTCCCATTTAGGCAGCGTTCAAAGATAATATACTTAGCACTGTCAAAGTTCATAATAGAATTTTTCCCAACTACCATTATTTCGGAAAAACTTTAGCAAGGGACTCTTTTCTTCTATAATTATTCCATCAAGGGCACTGGGATAGTTGCAAGGGATGGCCAAGGAGTGCGAAATGGCGCGGGGGGTAAGGGAGGTGGCGCACAGTGAGTATTGTTAACTGCGATTTAGTTGAATGCCGCAATGTCATATGATGGATATCCTCCGGATTAATTTCTGTAGCTTTGATAAAAATTACAAAATGAGGCAAATGCGGGGGTGTTAGCTAATAAGATTCATTTGGTAATACCATGTATCCATCTCAGGTTTTTCCGGGTGTATACACCCAATTTAGCATTGGGTTCGCTTTTTATTTCCATCTGTGACCCCCCGGAATAGTTATTTTGTGTACATCTTTTCTTTACAGCAAGAAGATAGTGTCAAAATTTGATAGAACTGTATAGGCCAATAGAGACAGTGGCATGATTATATTTTAAAAGATACAGATCGTTGTTGATAAGAGAAACTCACTCATGTTAACCATTCTACTTGATGAGGTTGTTTTAACATACCAATTGTCCAGACCTATGGAATAGAGGGGTTGTTGGGAGCAAGGTTCCACATATATATCCTGGTTCAAACCGATTGTAAGAAACATGAAACCCACTTGTTTCCTTTCATTAAAAAGTATTCATTTGATGGGAAGCGTATTTTTGGTACTTTTTTTGTAGTAACTTGACATTCAAATTTTGCTCTAGCATATCATGTTAACCTTCCATTACTAGCCAAAGCTATAGCTGCAATTATAGTAAGTTTATATGGAGAGGAGACATTGCAACCGTTTGTATTTGCTTTTTTGATGAATAAAAATTAACTTAAATATTGGTGAAATAGCAATTTTTTTTAATAGCTGAAAATTCAACAAGTATGCGCTGAATTTCAGAAAGAAGACAATCACAGCGTTTGAATACTTTTTGTTAGCAAAAGGAATTGGTCTTTCGTTTTCCAATTCATATATAAATCACGTTCTCATTGTAGTGATTGTAATCTATTATTGAATTCCATTGTTTTTTAATCATACAATACTATTTAATGGCATTATGTGCTAGTTTTGCATTTGACGACTGTAATCGTTTACTTTTGTAGCTTTGACTAATGCATAAGAGTGGTATTACTCTACTTGAGGTATTTAATCTCGTATAAATATTGTGATTAGTATCGTATGTGCTAAAAAAAATACTATGTATCATATCAGAATGGCTATGTACCAGTAGATACAAGTTTTTATTATATTGTGAAGCATCTTCCCTTTTTTCTTTTATCAGTGTCTCGGTCAATTCGGAGCAAGGCATCTTAAAGCAATAAGAGCTCAAGCAATAATAGTTAGATGAGGTATTTTATAGTTTCATAATATACGTTATGTTTGCTTTAGTTTTTTTATTTATAATATAAATGCCGAGGATATGTTATAACAATCATTTTGTAGAATTCCTATAATTTGGAATTTGATCGCTCTTTCTAGGTTTAATTCTCTTTGTGATCTTAGCATTAAGAGTACTAATCTGCATTGATTTTAATGAGATATCTTTAACGTGTTAAGCTGCTTATTTTCTATCCATAAAATATTCTGCATTATTTGAGTGCAGGGGTATCAATTTGATATTATTGGCTATTTCAAGTTATACTGCGGCTCTTAAAGACAACACATGCCCCACATGTAATATCCACATCCTGTATCAGAGCCGTGTAAAGTATTAAGTTTTTGAGTATATAGATAAGCTCATAAATTTAAGATAAACTCGAACCTACTTATTATTCTAAACAAAAGTGATTATATGATCATACTGTCCAAGAATATGAGCGTTCAACGACCATGGCGTAAGGCTATAGCAGACTACTCATACCGGTACAGAAGTTAGTCTATGAAAGATAAGATAAGATAAGATTCCTAATCAGGAAAGAAACCGAGTTAGGGCTTCTTAGAACCAGTTTATCTGCCAAAGATGAAAGGTATAAAAGGAGCCCTCATCTCTATTAGTCTATGAAGTTAAACCTAAGTTCTAGTATCTTATTCTGTATAATGAAGAAGGATTAGCAGTATATTTTGTATAATATTCCATTAGAGTTTTGAATTACTATCTTATCATCATGTCTTCTAAGTATAACTGGACACATGAACTAACTACTCCACAAGATCATCTTACAATATCGCAACAATGTCCTTCACCACACATTGTACGTGAAGGCTAGTCTTTGACGAACACAAAAATAACAAGTGCATCTGGCATTTATGAGTGACTGGCTAGGATATTAGTTTCGTCACGATTGTTGCTGAAATTTTTATAAAAGTGAGAAACTTTTTATTGGAACTATTATCTTACTGTGAATTTCAGGAATATAGTTCCTGTCAGATAGGAATTGTAGTCATGATATTTGTTAGATATTATTCTGACAAATAAATAATTTCGTCTTGCATATGATTCCTCAAATATGACATTGAGGATGGAAAATGCAAGGTATCGAACTTGGTTATAGTAAGCTATTCTCAAGTTCTAATATTCTCTGATCCTAATTTGGAGTGGTATTGCCACCTTTCCTCAATTACAATTAAAAATATTGCAGAGAAAATTCGTTCCTGTTACATAACAACAGCAGTCTTCTATCTTAATGTTTTCTCTACAAGATTAGAAGTTGTTTGTTCTACGTAGTGATAAAATACTTTCTTTAATGTTGGCCTAAATCATTTTCAAGATATATTATAATGCAGAATTTGTGAAATACTATTGATTTTATGTAGAAATATTACTATAAAGGTTCCTATTTGTTATTGATCTCATCTTGTTAGTCTGAGCCATTTTGATAGAGAATCTAATAAGCACCCTTTTATATAAAAGAAGATGATAACAGATATTTCACACTTCAGATGCCAATATCTCCAGATTGTAGGATTACAATTAGATAAATTATTATACAGGCATATAAGCTGGGAAGCAGGTCGAAATCTCTTTTTGTTTCTTTAATGTGTTACATGTTTTTATTCGTTGAGCTTTTTCCAAGGTCACCAAATCAATTAAAACTTTTTGCCGCTGTTAGCACGTATACGTAACTTTCCAGCGTTTTTTACTACTTTCTTGGCACTAAGTAAAATACAAGTTGGGATATCTTTGAATATCATGAAATATTTTACCTTCTAATACGTCTTTCGAAAAACTCACCGATGCTCAATAGGTGATCTCTCGTGTAGCTTTCTTGTTTAATCTCCATACTGATATCAAAAATTACTAAGAATAACAATTTTATTTTCCTTATTATCATCTTGTGGGATCGAGTAACACAATTAATCTTAAAAATGATTATTTTGGTATAGGCAGCCAACAGTACATAGAATGGTAGTATATGGGTTTCTTACAAAATGGAGGTTACGTGAAAGATGATTATCCAGATGAGGGAAGAGCATTGATGCTGGTCTCAGAATATTACGTACAACACATTACCACCGCTAACTATTATAATAAATGTGTTAAAATTATCCTGATCGGTTTAATTGTGTCAACAAACTTAGGTCTTTAATTTCTGACTTCTTTTCTTTTATTTAGATTCAGTAATTGTGTGAACTAAAATATTATAAAGTGTGCTAGACTATAAAGGATGCAGTAGAACGTCAGATCTCTGTTTATCTAGTATAGTGTATCGTTAGAACCTAGAATTTCTGCAAGAAGATTTCGTTGAAAACCTTTTTTCTTTATTATCGATGGTTGCAAATTGAACAATTGTCGGTTTTGATGTTGTTGCAAAATACTAACTTGCAGGAATAAACGGCAGTCAATATTCAACTCTTACTGCTATAAGAAAAAATTGTTAACATAGCCGCAAAAAAAAATGCCTACGTAAATGATCTGGATGGCTAAATATGAATGTCTAGTTATCTTGCAAGATAGGGGCATTATGTAAACACAGAAAGTGGCAGGATATTTGACAATACGGCTGTAAATGACAAGTTGCTTATATCAGCTAAGAAGAAAAAAGAAAGAAAAAGAAAAAGACGTAAATAAAATATTATCGATATTATGATCCGTAGCACAGTTTCTTTTCTTGATCGCATGTTTCTGTAAATGTTCTCAATAGTGTTTGTATTGCCTATGTCTCATAAAATGATACCACTAGTAAGACACGACTAGGACTATGGTTTTTTTTTTCTAGCTCCTACGATTTGTTTGTACTCAATTAACCCATTTAACAGCAGAGAAATTTATGTTTTATGCCAGCACAGGTGTAAACATGTCAAGATTTTATTTCTGATTATACGAAAAACTACTTTGACGGTTAGAGGTGCGTATGGTTCGTTAACACTTTTTTCTTTTTTTCATAATTTGCAATTGCCAAGACAGATGTGTTTGTTTTCTTGCTGTTGCTTTGACAGCAGTAAAATTACGTACAAAGTTTAAGTTATAAGTAATATGACGTCATCTAAATATACAATTGATGGTCCTCGGAGTTAGTGGGTTACGGTGCGAAAAACGAAAACTTAATCTCTCACTTCAAAGTCAAATTATGCGGGAGGTTTTCACGCTATTCTTCACGGCTCTTAGTATTTCACGAGGATTTCTGGGAATTCTTCACTACATAAAGTTTCCTCACAATCATTCCAGTTAGAAATGTTGTACCAACTGTACTTGGCGGTCTATGTATCGAGAGCTCTTTAAAATCCAAAGCTACGGCGCGCATTTAACTCGTTAAAAAAACCAAAAAAATATTATGCTACTACTTATTAGGTGCTAAATAGCTAAGTGTATATAATTTAAATTACTTAGACTGTCCCTATTAAAACAGCGCAAATTTAGCTGTTTTGGCTAGTTCATAATAGATATAGATATGGTCAAAACAGGGAAAGAATATTGTTATTGATAATAGTATTGATGAGAATAATTATTGTAGTTGAAAAAGTAATAAGCTTAACTGCTGTTTGTACAAGTAGAATGTGAAACACTTTCTGGGTACATTGTGTAGGAGAATACTTGTGTTTTTGATTTCTAAATAGTTACCTTCTGGATGTTAGTAAAGGTGACGAACCAGAGAAAAGCAAAATAAGACAAAATCTATGTAACAGTTTGATTTTATTTTTTAATTTGACTGATAAAACTCGTCTCTTGCTCAGTGTACTATTTAGCGTTGGGCACCTCGTTTCAATATTATTTTTTTTCGTATTTTTGAAAGTTGCAATTATAATTTTTGTTGCAAGACATAGTGCAAACGTAATTCAACAAATAACATTCTGAAAATTAGCTGTGAGCAATACCCTCCTATATTGATGACCTGTTACAGTTTTGCGACCATTTACTGCTAGTTCTCTCACTTTCTCTTCGTTAATTTCGGAATACAATATAGGTAGCGCTCGTAAATATCGTCAGAGAAAGTAATTAAATTATACCAGAGGACTTCTAATGCTGTTAATAACAATTTATTTCTTTATTTGGCGTAAACTGAAGCAAATGGATGCAAAACTCAACAAAAGGTGTTCATAAAATTATGGTAATGGAGGAATAAGAGCACAAGTATTATTTCTCAGAATAGTTACGTTGAGTTGATAGAATCTAGTTTTCTTCTATTTATTACAGTGCACAATAGAAATGATATTATTAGTAACAATAGACATAGAGGGTAATTTTGATAACCTGATTGTTTAGACTTCTCCTTTCCTGGCAAATAAGATGAAGACGCCATATTTGTAACAAAAGAAAGTGCCTCATAATTTGTATGAAGTCGTAATGTTTTTCTTAGAACCTTTCTGTGACTAAGAAGTAGCATACTCTGCTCTATTAGTTCAACTTAAAATGATAAAAATATGAATTTTTCGATGCAACCAAGTAAACAGTTTAATGGCACCCACCATGAAAATTTTTTATATAAAAAGAGCTCTTTGAACCCAAAAGTAACAAACATAAATGTCTTCTTTTAGTAGTGCTTATATGATAAATTCGGAAATAACCAAGCAAATAAACCATTCACTACATTCGCTTTGAAATCATGAAATTTGGTGGATTTTCTACTCTTACTCAAGCTGCTGCTGCGTTGGCTTTGTTCAATGCTGTCGATGCGTTCGACGCTTCCTCTCCAGGACGTACTGATTTGAATACTACTGAAATTGACACTGGGGCTTTCTTGGGTGACTTGGATGTCGTCAAAGTTCCAGAAAGTGCAAATTTGAGTGAGTACATCTTGACTTACGCAGGTTCCGACAAAGCATTGCTTGACGAAAAGACTGGTTATGTCTTGTTGAACATCACCCAGAACTACGCTGGCAATGACACCATGGCCAAGCGTGATGTTAAGGTTTACGGCTATGATGGTTGGTACCAAACCTGGCACCAAATGCAGACCGTTAACAAAGGTGAATGGTGGTCTCCATGGTACCCAATCTCCCAGTGTGTTTCCAATGGTCTGAACGATGCTGAGGCTTCCATTAGTGTTAACTTTGCCTATACCTACACCTGGTCTTTGGAATGGGGCTTGAATGCTGGACCAGATGTTGTCGGTGCATCGATCGGTTACTCAATTAGTGATTCTGTTGGATGGGGTGGCCAATTCCAATGTAACATTGCACCACACACTAGAGGTCAAATTTGGTACCAACAAAGAGTTGCCTGGGCAGATATTCAGAAGCAAGACTGTCGCAGGGAAAACAATGGTAAGGTCACCTGTAGTCCATGGTCAGCCTTCAACCGTGTTAATGCACCATTGAAGGGTGCCGACAATGTTCATTTGGGATGTAGTTCTGGAGAGGATAACATCCAATGTGATGCTCACTTTGATTCTCGTTTGGGTCAAATCTTCAGAAACATTTGAAGGACATAAAATGATAAAAAGTCCACTTTTTATTTGTATATCCTATCATAATTTTCAAATTGGAAAGCTTTTTGTTTTTATTTTATGTTACTTTGCATTGAATATTAGATGAGCATAGCATATTATAAGGTCTAGATCAAAGCACTGGAGATAAATGTCCAGATTATTGAAGTGCTTTTAAAAAACCTATATATTGTATGATCTGTATTGTATTCACATAGGTGTTATTTAGTCAATAAAACATTAATTTTTTTCAAATACGTGGTTTTTAATAAAATTTCCATGATTCATCCGGTAATGGAACTCTTCAGTCGGCTAGTTCTGTACTATGGAGCTCTTTATTGGCCTTTATCATCTTTAGTCTAAATAAACAATAAACGACAATTACATGGAGAGCGTGGTTAACCAATCAAAACTCTATTTAATAAAATTGGTTGCTTTCTTTCGATTATAATGATCTATGAGAGTTAACAAATTTACTATCCTTATCTCATAATCTACGTTCTATTTATGTTTTGGTAACAATATACCACGTTTCGTTAATTACAGCGAATTTGTTCACACGGTGTGAGCACTTATTCTAAGTAAATGTCGACCTTAAACAATACGCAGATAACACTTCTATTCTTTACTATTATATTGTGCGTCATTATCTTAAGATATCATATTGGGAGTATTTCTTGCTCCTATGTATAGCGTTAAGACTACGGTGGTTAACGATACATACAAGATACTAACTAAGGAAACATTAAATCACGCCTGAGTTTGTGGTTTGTACTACTAGCAATACTTTCTTAAAAGGGTAGGATTTGAAACCAAACATTCCTTTCTAGTTGATACTCACCAAAGCAAAATCTGGACCATTGATATAATTACCAATATTAAGACTTAACAAAGATCAATGCGCCATATATGCTTAATGTTCCATGTGGAAGAACTTAGTAGTTGAAACATTCAATGTTCTGGCCTGATATCTGGCAATTAACCTACTAACGAGTTGAACTTGTCTGCAATTTAATACGTTGATATTTCTCTTGGCCCAACCACATTAATGACATGATACTCTTTAGGGAAATCTTCGACTTCACATATTATGAGACTGATTTAGTTAATCATCCGAAAGATAAGACAGGATGTAAAGACCTCGACTGTCATAATTCATTTTCCATTAATTCAAAGATAGGGGCATAATTTACTAATTTTGAGTGACTTTATTGAAATTTCAAATCTATCTTGACTACAAAGCAGAATTACTACGGAAATGCAAATAGCTAGTAGATTGCTTTCAATATCAAAAATCTTACTACTTGAAATTCATGCATTCTAAATAATCGTCACTGTTGCATTCAAAATAAAAGATTCTATATGGTGCTTAATCTAGTAAATGTATATCACTTGGTTCTTGAATACTCAAGATATTTCTTTTCAGTTGCTACAGCCCCATACAACATGTCTCAGTCCAATCACACAAGTGACTTACTGAAATTTCGCATAGTTAATAAAAAAATTCCATCGCTCATAGAATTACCACAATGGCGATAGGGAAAGATGACTAACCCCTCATTTTCCGCATGTCTTGTTGTCCAACAATGCATGTTAAACTTTCTCAACAAGTGACTGTAGAAAGAAATTGCTGTAGGAATGAATTTGGTTGCTTCTCAAATTGGCTGTTCAAAAACCTCAACAATATGCTTAACTAGCTACATTGAAGTGATCTACTTTTTTGAAGTTGTCTTCAAGATCATCTGTAACAAACTAAGGTCTCAGCGAAATGGGTAAGCAACAAGTTCACAACTAAGAGATCCAATTAGAAATGATTTACGAGTTATGAAAGTTACCAATAATCAAGAGTCATCCCGAATTTTAGTTCATGCCAAGAGTCGGGTTCTAAAAATATGAAAAGAGCTGGAAAGCTTCATAAGTTATTGTGGTACCTACAAATAACGGTTGCTTAAGGAAATAATGGTTGCAAAAACAATTGTTACAAAATCAAGGTTTACAGAACTGTAAGAAAACAATTGAGTGTATGAAACGTGTGGGTCAAGATGTATTTGCGAAACAAGACATAGAACTATTGATTGGTCAATAAAATTATAGTGGTAATCAAGGAAGAGTTATCCCCATAAGACTGGATTCCTGATAAGGGGGGAAATTATGCGCACCTTTGGAGAAACATCAATAATTAGTCCCGTTATTCTGACTTCTTTGGACTTAACTCACAGAGTGTTATAGGTGTAGTTTGTAAAGTACTGATAAGCATTTTCATCTTTGTGAGCGTCACGGTAGAGGTTGTACAATTGCATACATTCACCAGCTGAAATGAAAATAAAAGTATTGAACTATCATAAAGGTTGAAAACGGTACGTCGAAATTAAGTGGTAAGCATAACTAATATGATTCAAGAAATGATAACTGAATAATAATTTTGACTAGATTGGCTCGTGGCATAGTGAAATATCTTCTTTTTAGGTGAATTGGGTTAAGTTTATTAGTCAATCCAGTAGCACTCTGTTTCTTGTATTTATCAAACGGTTCAATTTGTATGGTAGAAATATCTACTTAATGTTTGAGAGTAACTTAATTTATTAGTCACTTGGAGAAGTTCATTAATACTATTAATTTGAGAATAACAAGCTGAATAAAATTTAAGCTTGTGACTCACTGCAGGATGACCTTCAATCCAAATTGCCCTGGAGGTAGAATGGAAACTTTCTAAGCAGCAGTCGGCAAAGAACTAATCTTCAATACAATTCTCGCCACTCAATTGGTCGAGCATCCAATATCTGAATAATTAGATGAACAACTCACAGAAAGTCATGGAGAGCGGTTACAAATAATGATATTGTGATGCTCTCCACAGTTGTAACTTTTGTGTCTTGATTATTTTTAAAAGGTATAAAAGGTGACACTAATTTCTCTTGAAGGATATTATATGCCTTTCTCTTTGTTACTTTTGTTGAAAACAGAAGATAACAAGTATTATCAACAGAAACTTAATATTACAGATACTTTTTTATATCATGAAATTTGGTGGATTTTCTACTCTTACTCAAGCTGCTGCTGCGTTGGCTTTGTTCAATGCTGTCGATGCGTTCGACGCTTCCTCTCCAGGACGTACTGATTTGAATACTACTGAAATTGACACTGGGGCTTTCTTGGGTGACTTGGATGTCGTCAAAGTTCCAGAAAGTGCAAATTTGAGTGAGTACATCTTGACTTACGCAGGTTCCGACAAAGCATTGCTTGACGAAAAGACTGGTTATGTCTTGTTGAACATCACCCAGAACTACGCTGGCAATGACACCATGGCCAAGCGTGATGTTAAGGTTTACGGCTATGATGGTTGGTACCAAACCTGGCACCAAATGCAGACCGTTAACAAAGGTGAATGGTGGTCTCCATGGTACCCAATCTCCCAGTGTGTTTCCAATGGTCTGAACGATGCTGAGGCTTCCATTAGTGTTAACTTTGCCTATACCTACACCTGGTCTTTGGAATGGGGCTTGAATGCTGGACCAGATGTTGTCGGTGCATCGATCGGTTACTCAATTAGTGATTCTGTTGGATGGGGTGGCCAATTCCAATGTAACATTGCACCACACACTAGAGGTCAAATTTGGTACCAACAAAGAGTTGCCTGGGCAGATATTCAGAAGCAAGACTGTCGCAGGGAAAACAATGGTAAGGTCACCTGTAGTCCATGGTCAGCCTTCAACCGTGTTAATGCACCATTGAAGGGTGCCGACAATGTTCATTTGGGATGTAGTTCTGGAGAGGATAACATCCAATGTGATGCTCACTTTGATTCTCGTTTGGGTCAAATCTTCAGAAACATTTGAATGATTTTTTCTGTTATTTCGACCTGGGTAGCTGTCGATCTTTTTCATTTACCCTTTTTTTTTTATTATTTGAAAGTCCCGATTAATCAATAATGATCTATGAAATTGCCATTCATATACAAGACGTGTCGTAAAGTTAATTATCGCCATAATTATAATATATTCTTAAAAAAGAGCAGACTCTGACTTAAACTGTTAAAAAAAAAAATGAAAAAGCACTTAAAAAAATAAAAAAATAATACTTGTATGTTAATGGGACGGTATCCTGTTTCCCAACTATCAATTACTGTAAACGCACGTCCTTCAAAATCACTAATTAGCTTTATCTACTTTGTATATTTCTTATATTGATTAATTTAGAAACTGACTTTCAAATCGACGTTTCCTTCGTATTCTATTCGATTCCGACAAGTGAAAAAAAGAGTGCCTCGCCTTGTTAACTTAATGGGCTTTCTTAACAACTAGATAACTACTAATTTCATCAATCCCTTCCTTTTTTCCAGGTTCAACTACCTGTCGATTTCAAAACTGTACCAGAGTGAATTGGTTTTGGTCTAACCAGAAACAGAAAGCCAGGACTATATATTTATAAATGACTCATATTTAATCTATTATACATAAAATTACCTGGATAGCTGAGAATCATATTGGCCCTGCTTCCACCATATGATTCCTTTTCCCCGCTGCTCATCAATTTGTTTCATACATATGCCCCAATTTTTGGGAGTAAAACTATGAAATTCAAGTTGGAGAGTCATTTAGAACCATATCAGATTTTTTAATCCACCTCATTCGTTTCACTAACAACAATTTGTCAGTGCTAGAGCCTTCTTTACTGGTTACCTAATTGAGAACCTTTACTGCACCAGAAATCTTTCTCGAAGTACCATTGGCAGCCATTCGGAAAAATTCCTAGAAAACGACTGATATAAGCAAATGGTCAAATTGAAAGTGGGATGTAGACTGATAATACCCGTTGACCCTTGCAACGTTGTTAGATATTGCAGTAGCTAATAGTACCGTTGGGCTCATCTGCAAGATGAAGGCTCTGGGCGAACGGCACCTTAACATATCAAGTTTAGTAGTTCATCGCACGTAAAGTTCCTCTCGGCAGAAGTACTTGTGTCGATAAATAATATATTGATATTTGGGCACAGAGTTATTCTGAGCAAATGTTCCTGTTGATTAATTATAATACAAGTTGGGAAAAACTAAACAATACGTAATACCTAAATTCTTTTACTACTACCATTGTGTGTTACAACTAAGGGCTTTTATTTCAACAAGTCTTTTAAAACCTCAGCCTTCGATGCAACCATATTATGTAGTTGTACATATTTGTTTCATATATAAGATAGGAACTTTTAAATCGAAGGAAGTTCATGTATTATGAGGTCGTTTTCTTGGCATTTTCTATGCTTTATTTTATTTGTTGTATCTCGAACATTCCACATCACTTCATATATACTCTAATTGTATATATATCTCACTCATAGTAGTTCCTGAAAATATGTCCGCTTTGAATGGGAGAGCATACGTCCCAAAATTTGCTTTGAAATTGGTATGTCTGCTGCTATGCTTTGAACTTGTCTCTATTGTTTCTGCCATGGGAGGTATCCCTACAGGTCTTCCAGAACCACAATTACAAAACAATTTAGACGTCGATGACAGTGACAATCTTGTTACGATCCCGGATGAGGGAAACTTCCACGACTACATTGAGAAGTATGCTGGAAAGAATACACCATTATTGGACAAGAGATCAGGTAATTTAATCGTTGATATCAAGAAGGTCAAAGATGCTTCCGACTCTAGCAGTATTCAACCACATACTACAAAAGTCTACTCTAAGAACAAAAAAACTCATACATTTAAAGTTATGAGTCTAAACTCTACTGAAGAAGTTTGGTCTGACTGGTTCCCAGTCTCTAAATGCGATATAGGTTTAGGTGATAACGATAATCAGATAAAACTTAAGTATGCGTACCATTACAATTGGACTAAAGAAGATACATTAGATGCTGATTTTAAGCATATAAAATCTCTGTTAAAATTGCCCATTTCCAAAGAAGTTGGAATCGGGAATACCTTTAAATGCGGTGCGGAAGCTGGGCAAACTGTCCAAGTGTGGTTACAACAAAGATGTATAAAAGCATTAATTCAGACACAGGAATGCACAAAGGAATCTTCAAGAGTCATAAAGTGTAATGACTGGGATAATGGAACGTATATTATGGCACCTTTGAAAGGTATAGGCAATGTTCAATTTGGCTGCAGTGGAACTGACAATCATACTGAATGTGATGCCAAGATGGACCCTAAATTAGGAAAGAAATTTAAGAAGTCATAGCTTTATTTATGATACTAAAGCTCATACATTTAATTTTGCATATTTTCTCGATTAGTGTTCCAAGAATTTCTTGACATCTCTCGCAAACAATATATACGTAAAATACATATATTCTATATGCAATATTACAAAAGTACTTCTCAGAGTCCATTTTAGTCCATCATTTACTACAAAGATATGTGGACATCATAATGTGTAGTAATCACTAGGAATTGCTGTTCGATTTCGCGAAATCAATAACTAAGTACAATGGGTTGAATTTGATGATAATATCCTTTTAAATTAACGTAAGAAATTTAATTTTATATGCATGAAATATTTTAAAAAAAATATGCTAATATACAATGACAAAAATTTAGTTTGAAAATGGGGTAATCTTATATATTACCGCAATAATCAGAGTTTCATATCAAATGAACTTTATTCATCCACCTGGGATTCTTCTTCATATCTGAGAATTGATTTATATAGTGATCAGTTGGTAGTGCCCAAATGACGGCATTAATTTCTACCAATGACTCTCTTGTACCATGGTGTGTCATCATGAAGTAAAGCATCGGCGTCATAGCTGTCATCTCTTTCGGATTCTGGGACCCACTTGGAGGACTTCCATGGTAGAACACCTTCGGCGTACATCTCATCGACTTCTTCCAAAGTCAAACCTCTAGTTTCGTTGACGAAAAAGAAAACGTAGAAGTAAGCAAAGACCATACAGCCCATAAAGACGTAACCGTAGTAGAAGTTAATGGCATTGGTAATAAATGGTGTGAAGAAGGCAATCAAGAAACCCCAGATCCAGTTGGAAGCAGAGGCAATGGACATGGCCTTGGTCTTGATTCTCAATGGGAAGGATTCGGAGATAATAACGTAAGCAATTGGAGCCCAGGTGGTAGCGAAACAGAAGATGTAGAAACAGGAGAAGACGATCATACAGTTACCGGCACCCTTGGAAGAGCCATTACCTTGACCATTTGGCCATAATCTGGTAACACCAACGGAAGCGTAGACAACGTAACAGCAGACCATACCGGCGGCACCGTACAGCAAACAGTTACGACGACCGAAACGGTCGACGGTGAACAAAGATAAGAAGGTAGAGAAGAAGTTAACGACACCGAAAACGATAGAGGTTTGGAAAGAATCTTCCAAACCAACAGCCTTGAAAACAGTAGTACCGTAGTAGAAGAAGTAGTTGTCACCAGTCAATTGTTGCAAAGATTGAATCATGATACCCATAATGGTACGTCTCAACATAGCAGGCTTACCAGTGATCAATTCGGACCAAGAAGCAGTACCAGCGGCATTAGCTTCTTCGACCTTGGCTTTCAAGATGGTGAATTCTTGTTCGATGAATGGGTGTTCAGCTGGCAACTTGTTGGCAGCACATAGAGACTTACGAGCAGCATCGTCATCTCCGGCTTCGATCAAGTAACGTGGGGATTCTGGAACGAAGGTCATACCACCGATCATAAGCAAAGCCCAAGCGAAACATAGACCCAAAGGAACTCTCCATTGGACAGAGTTGGAGTAGTTCTTGGTACCGTAGTTAGTACAGTAACCCAAGAAGATACCCAAAGTGATCATGATTTGGTATAGAGAGACCAAAGAACCTCTCAATTCCTTAGGAGCGACTTCAGAAATTAGAGTTGGGGAAAGCACAGAGATACCACCAACACCCAAACCGGAGATGATTCTACCGATGAAGTATTGGTACCACTTGTCAATGGTAGCGATTTGAATCACGATACCGACAATGTAAATTAGCACGACAGTCACCAGACCGGCCTTACGACCTTTAGTATCACCGATTTTAGACAAAACAACACCACCGATGGCACAACCGATGTTGAAGATACCGACAACTAGACCGGTTCTAACCTTGGACAAGTATGAGGTACCATCAGCGTGCTTGGAACCGATTCTTCTGATGAAGTCAGTTTGGTTGACGAAACCGGAAATGGTACCGGTATCCCAGCCGAAGATGAAACCACCGAAAGCGACCAAAGCACAGGAGATACTCACTGCGATGTAGGCGCTCTTACCGTTAGGGTTTTCGATCTTGGCCTCCTTCTCGAGGGTATCTGGATCCAGATCATCCCTCTTGTAGCTGTTGTCAGAATTTTGCGAAGGATAATTCTCAAAAGACTCGGAATCTTTATTAGAACTACTCATTTTTTTTTCGAACTTGTATTTGTTTGTGTATTGTAGTACTTATTGGTATTCATAACTTCAAAGAGAATATACCAACTTAGAGAGCTGGATGTCCAACTTATATAGCAATTTCGAAGCAAAAAGAAACAAGCTAAAAAGAAAATTTTTTTTTTGGTTAATGGAGAGAACTTCCATGGGATTGGAATTGATTTCCCATAAAATTATGGGGGAGGTTATGGGGAGGGAGGGATTGGAAGCAAAAAATATACGCGGAGTAGTGCTTTATTAATAATTTTGACCCAATAATAGGACAAAGGGTCAAAATTACTTTCTTTTTTTTCTTAAACTCTTGTGTTGTATTCATCATTTGTTAAAGGGTCCAGTACAATCCCAACTCAGTGTGTAATGTTAGGTTGAAATATTAGAATGGGTTGGGCAGCTCATCGGTATTATTGTTAAAAGTCCTTCCATTGGGCTTATATTGGGCACTACTGATTCTCTCAGAGACCTGCGTAGTACCCAAATCACAGTCGAGGAAGAACATTCCTGCGTTTCCGTCTGCGTCGCCGTATCTCACCGAATAAAAAAAGAAAGAAAATGTAAGCATAGAATATGAGAAGCAGCAGAGAACCATTACGAAGCACCTCTTCGATCCATTTTGTGGTACGGGATATTCAGTGGGGGGTGATCGGTCTTTTGTCTCGGGGTGTTTCTGTGTTTCTGTGCTCTGTGTTTCTGTGCTCTGTGCTCTGTGCTCTGTGCTCTGTGCTTCCGACGGATCCACGGGTGTGGGCATCGAGAGGGATGTACTGCCCGGAGTCGGAGTGGGAAGACTCAGAGAGACAGGTGGAGGACTCAATAAAGGCAGGTAGCAAAAAAAAAGAAAGAAGAAGGGAGGGGGGATGTACGGCTGTTTACTCGGCAGATAGAATAAAGTCCGTACATTTCTTTTCCTGATGCCACGGTGCTAAAACACGGCTGTACAGGAGTTACTTGGGCTGCATAACAGGAAGATAGGGATGGAGTTGTACGGGTGTTCTACTCTGGAGACAAACCCAGCACCAACCCTCCCAAGCCCAATAGAGAAAGCGCTTGTGCGAGATGATCAAGCAAACCAGCATTTGCAAATTAGAAAGACGGATGCGTCCTCCGTGCACCTCTGTCTGTGCGAGTCCTTATTTAGCAGCGTGCCGAAAAACGGAATTTACGGAGAGAACAGTGCAGGGATTTCCATCAATTACCATTATAAAAGTAATTGTAGCAGAAAACAGAAAAAAAAGAAATAAAGATAAGAGATCGGTGCTAGATTTTCTGGGCGGGGAGCACAATGCCGAGCAACCCTAAATAGTACCAATGTGTGCGAGTGTTTCTGTGTCATAGCACATCCCCCCCAAACTGATCTCGAAGCCAAAGATGTGTTGGCGAGAGATCCTGATACCAGAGAAACAGAGCATGCCAGAGAAACAGAGCATGCCAGAGAAACAGAGCATACCAGTTGAGCATGCCAGTGAGCAGCAATTTCATTACGTCATTTACTTTATACGTCTGACGTGATGATAATACTAGTGGTTCTCACAAGGCTCTGATTGACAATGATGAGAAGAGATACACTTGCTGGTACATATTAGTCAAAAGGACCACTATTTGGAGTCGATATTACTAAACTATAATTGTGGTCAATGGCTTATCAGTTTCGGCTGGGCTCTTCGATGCCAAATAGGAGAAGGAATGGGGGGGGAGGGCCAAGTGATGGGGTCAAAATATAAATGCAATTGTGGAACAAACTTGATGTTTATCCGGTTTTTCTATGATAAATAATAGCGCATACGTAAACAAACAAGTGTCTCTCGATAGATCTTATGACAAGATACACTTTGCGTTAACAAAAACGCTTCTGTCTTGGATTACTCCTCTGCCCCTCTCTCATCGCAGAAACGCTAAAAAATGCTCATTAGTATAAAGTGATATATCAATGGTGGCCATTATAAACATATTTTACTGTCTCTTTTGCACTAAATAAGAGAGGTTCCCTTGGATTAACTAATAAACATAAATAGAAAATATGGCTACGTAAAAAGTATAGAAAGCACAACGCACAATTTTTGGGTGGAGGAAGAAGAAAGATCAGAGAATAATGACAGATAGGCACTCTATGTGCATGCAAAAGATGTAACTCGCTATTTCTCTCCTGCGGGTAAAAAGGGCCTTTCATAAGTAAAACACCTTTGTTCGTGCAGATTTGGGTATTAAATGACGATAGGATTTTAGACTGGATAATGCTGTTATGAAAATGAAGATCAAAGGATGCAATTGTAGTTATGAAATACAATTATCAAAACTGAGATACCTTCAAATATCAATAAATTTCTTGAATCAGAAAAAAAAAAGTAACTTTTGACAGATTTGAACTATTCCTCATTGTAGGATTCTTCAGTAACAACCTCAGACTCGGAGATGAAAGTAACTTCAACCCAAGCTAAACCATTCTTCTTTTCACCGTCGTCTAATTGGAAATGGAAATTCTCGGCATCGCCGAATTGATAGATGTAAGGCTTTGTACCAGCAACACCGGAAACGATGTTCTTAACAAAGTTTGGAACTTCGCCCATGACATCGATTCTCTCAACCATGTTTTCCAAAGGACCTTCAACAACAGCTTTGATCTTGTGCTCATCGTTGTCAGCTTCAACGTCTTCATCCTTGGCGCTAGACTTGTGACCTTTCAATTCGACTCTGATCTGCTTTGGAACGTTCCAACCGACTGAGTCAATTTCCTGGTTCAGGTGCAGAGCGCTGTTGTCGTGTGTCACTGCCAGAATCTCCTTGTCATTCGTTATGATACCGATAGAGACCTTAGTGTTAGAGTACGACTTCGGCGTCGTAAATTCCATCAGCACCATTGTATTTTCCTTGGAATGAAAGAACATGAAGTTCCATGCCTTAGCGGCGTGATGTGGCTTCATACCTTGGAAAGCCATGACGAACATACAGTACGATGGGTCGTCCTCACCGAACTTCAGTGTTCTCTCTTCGTATTCGATAGTCTCTTCGACAGCTTCGTCCTCACCCTCTTGTTCTTGCTCCTCTTGTTGTTCTTTTTCCTGTGCTTGCTCCTCGGCAGTCTTTTCGGCGGTCTCCTTTGGTATCTTGACTTTGATCTCACCAACACATGTGTTTCTTGGCCAGAAAACGTGTCTCATGGACCCCCAAGGCTGTTCGACGTTGTCACCGTAGTAGGTAGAAGGATCGTCACCGAGCTTGGCACCGGGAGTTAGCCTGGTTACCGTCAAGTCCACGATAGATTGCTCGTTTACCTTGGAGATCAAGCGGTACTGTGTGTTATCCGCATTCAACTCAACGGACAAGTCGTCAGCGTAGAAGTTGGCATCCTCGATGCGGAAGTTCTCCAGCTTGGTGGAAGTCCACAAATTCAACTTCTCAGGGTTCTTGGAGTCGAAGATTCTGAAGGTGAACTGCGCAGCGGTGTGCAAACCGATGATGTTTGAGTGGATAATCTGCGCGAAACCGACAACACCAGTGGCCAAGTTGCTGAAATAGAAAGTCACAGTCTCGACATTGGTATGGTCGGGACTCTTCCAGAAGAAATCCTCACGGGTGGTCTCCCTGTAAGGCTGCTTACCTTCCACACGCTCCGTGACCGTGTGTATATACTCCTTACCGTACTCAGGCTCAGCGATACCTGTCACAGCAGACAAACCTCCTTGAATCCACTTTAGCATTGCGTATACTCTACTCTGCTCTGCTCATAGTCCCCAATCACACCAACTAGCTCATCTGTTAAATAAGTTTCAACTTATGCTAGGACCCTTCAATTCTCGAAAGGGTACGGAGAAACTGATGTTATTAGAAAAAAATTTTACTCTCTACGGCGATATCTAAGGGAAAGCCAAATTATTATATTATATTATATTATATTATAGTATATTATATTTGTATTTGTATTTGTATTTGCACTTGCACTTGTACTTGTACTTGTACTTGTATATTATACTACCATGCTTTTTGCATCTTCTATTGTATGTTGCGCATTGAAATGTAGTTTGTCTGGTGCTTAAAACAATTTATCCGATGATATTTGGTTGATTAATTGATCTGTTGAATTTTATTGCAAACCATTGCAACGTGTAGTAGCTGGTACCAACATCATGCTAATTACTATGCAATCCTTGCTCTACAAATTGTATTGTTTAGACTGTATTTTAATTTCCCTGTAATAATTTTAAATGCTATTTGTAATACTATCGTCCCTTGGGTTCAATATGGTACAGCATTAAATATGGCACTACACTACAAGCTCTGCATTGGAATTCTGTTGTGTGTTTCCCTATTTCATATGATTGCAATAAATACTACATTGGTGTGAGTTGTAATTTATCAACTTCAATCACATACAAGAACAAGACAATTTGTAGAGCTGGACATGGTCTTGCCAAGCTAGTACCACTCTGAACACCGCATGAAAACACACTATTGTAAGATTAATTCAGTGCATTGTCATCCATAATTCTAATTACAATTTCTTGCATAAGGATTATAATACTTGTGGATTGATTTTGCTCCACTATAAATATCATACTCAATCAATTCTGCCTTGTAACCGAATTGCCATTTCAATCAACAAAACATAGCATAGCACTTCATCCTACAATGCCATATACCTGTGAATATTGCTACTGCTATTATCTTGGGAAGTGATATCACTTTTGCCTGACCTGGGCCAACTTCAAAGCTGATATTTGAAGAAGCTTACTATGCATACACACTATACGCACACTAGATTCAACAATACCAAAGACCTGCTAAGATGTTCTGCTCAAGATCGGTTCCTAGGTTGAGGGCGTGTGCCAGGAGATGGTACCAGAGGCCCAGCTTACAACATGTATCGCCCGACAAGGAGCTTCCCGGTGTGTTCACTGCCCGAGGATTACAAAATGCATGGTTTGAGAGAGCTGACCACTACGCTGCGCAGTTGAACAAGTACACCCAGGGCACCCAGGAGACCGCTCTGGAGAATATCATCTATGAGGAGTCCCGCTCTTACATCAAGCGTCACATTACCAACTACGCGAGCTTGCTCTACAACTTGGAATTCGCTATGCAGTCGTTGCAAGGGAACCCACAAAACAAGATACCACAGGGACCAATCGGTAGAGAGTCACTGTTGGAGACACCCGCTACGGAGCAACTGATCAAGAATGAGCCTAGGAGCTCTGGTAACACAGATTTACACCAGCTGCTGGAGAATTCATTTGGGTCAATTGCAGAATTCAAGACTTTGCTACTCAACTCGGCGTTGGCCATCTCAGGAGAAGGTTTTACCTGGCTTGTAGCAAGAAAAGTAACACAATCAGAAATGGACAGAGTTTCAAACTCTACCGGAGACAAGATACTGTTCGATAAATTGTTTGTGCTAAACACTTACAACGCAGGATCCCCTTTCAATTTTAACAGGGCTGGATCCATCACTACATTGAACAAGACAGAGAAGGCTAAAGAGGCCAAATCAGAACAGAATTCTACAACTGAAGTGGATGAGTTTTCTAAGACTTTGAAAGATATTAGAAGGGCTAAAGAAGAAGCTGTGGACCCAGAGTTGGCATACATCCCATTATTGGCTATAGATTCTTCACCAAAGGCTTGGCTGCATAACTACGGTGCATTTGGTAAGAGACAGTACTTAGAAAATGTGTGGGAGGCCACAGAATGGAAAGTAGTTGAAAGTAGACTTGCTGGTTTGACTAGATCCTTGGACTCTAGTATTTAAGCTTGTTATCTCCCTTCGTTTTCTCTTTTCTAATTCCAAACTATGAAAATATTCGCGGTTCCAATTAACCATGCCATTTCATTTCCCGTTAAGTAAATATATATTTGAACTTTAGGCAAAATGTATTCTACCTGTATATAAATGTATCACATAAATTTATTATAGTACCCGCCTACAGCATTAAATGCCATGATTACGAGAAAAAGAAATATTATCAAAACTATTTAATCAAAAGTACAGTAAAAAAATGGTAATTAAAAGATAATAATTTATAGTTCAGAAAGAAAAAAACAGATAGAGTCCCTATGAAAAATAGAATACAATGAATAATCAAAAGTTAATGCAACAGCACTTTTGCCCTGGGTATTAGGAAGAAAAATATTAAAAATAAACATAATAACGGAATTTGAAATGACGAAGTAAAAGTAAAACACCCATGAGATGTTCGGTTTCCAGTTTATTTTCTGCCAACTTTCAAACTACGTACTCTTTTCATAAACTTACTGCCTGAAGATTTCTTTAGTGATGATGTTGGAAGTCCCAGGTATACATCTTCTTCATCGTCGTCAGCATGGGAGGAGTTATGTCTGGCCTGGTGAGGTCTCTCTTCTGTAGGTCCACTCCGTGTTCTGGACAAGCCTGCGCCTTTGTAACTATCTGATCTCGATGGGCGACTACTATCTGAGCCTATCCCCAGTCTCTGTGACAGCGATTTATGCCTCTGAACACCAGAACGGTTTGTGTGTGAGTGCTGCTTTATGTCCTGTCTTATAGCAGCTGCAGAAGCTGGAGCACCATCTAGGAAAGTAGTAGATCCCAGACCTACAGTGGTTGGGCCGTGTATCTTCTCCGTTTTACTCTTGATATCCATCTGCTTGATATCACCGACGTTAGGTTTGATTGCGTCCTTGGTGTTAACCGATGTGGTGCTGCCTGCTACCTGGCCGCTAATTCTATATAAATCGTTATCGTCGTCATCCTCCTCGACACCAAACACCTCGTTCATTGCTGACTTCTTAGATGTGACACCACCAATAGTGCTGTTTGGCCCGTCCGCTGGGAACGCCAGCACTGGCGCAGCTTTCGTGTTCTTGTTTCTGTGTGGTGTGACTGCATCAAAGGGTCCGTCATGGTGGAAGGACCCACCGAAGAGACCCGTGACGTCTAGCTTGTCGATGGTATCCACGTTCTTGGGCGTGGCAACTTTGTTCTTCCTCTTCTCTTTCTTCGCCGGCGAGCTGTTGTCTTGGTGACGGCGGTGGCTGTGGTGGCGATGCGGAGCCCTCTCTGCACTTCTGCTGTACTCCTCGCGGTGCCCGCTGCTCCGAGAGTGCTCCCGGTGCACATTACCGCTGTAAGACTCCTTCTCGCGAGGGTATCCCTTGCCTCTGCCGCCAGCAACCTCCTCGTACGAGGGAGGCAGGTCCCTCCTGTGCGAAGGACGCTCCTCACGCTCGCGATCCCGCTGGTACTTCTGCCTCAACTGCTCCTTCTCCTCCTCTGCACTCAAGGCCTTGCCATACCCCTGTGGTGGGGAGTGCACTGGCTGCACTGGCTGCACCGGCGCACCCATATGACCCGAGTCGTGCATATCCCCGTCATCCAGAAACGGGTTAGTATTCTGCCTAACGGGCACTGGCTTCTCCGCCATGCCCAGCGGCGGCGACACGCTGCCGCCGCGGGATGGCGACGTGTTCCCGCGCACCCACTCCTGGTACTGCTGGTCGTGCTGGTACCTCGTCTCCATCCCCGCACTCCTGAACGGATTGTTCACACTGAACGGTCTGCCTGTCATCGTATGTGTTCCTGGGGACCCTCCATATGCCAAACAACAGCTCCGATCCAACACCCTGGCCTTTATATACAAAAGTTGATCCCCAGCCTCAGGAGCCCAAACTGAAAATATTTTTCGCCGAAATTTTTCGTGTCACAATTACCCGGACTTTTATACAGCATAGCCTTCTATATTCTCATATTCTCATATTGTCTATTCTATATTCTTATATTCTCTGTTCTCTGTTCTATATTCTTATGTTCTCTATTCTATTTCTGCAAACTATATCATAACGTATCATAACATATTAGATTCGGTGCAATGCTCGCTTATGGAGTCATTGCGACGCTACTCGAATGCGGGTACCCTGGGTTGTGGGTACCCGGGTGTGGTTGCCGAATGCAATGTAGATTATATCACCATGGAGCCCAGGAGCACGCATGCGGTACCCAGGAGGGATACCAGCCAGGCTGGAGATGTGTGCTGCGCTGTGTTCCTGCGCGACGTCGAGCTGGTGGACGCCAGCGAGTCGTTCCAACCCAGGGTGCCCGAGAGCGAGAAGCTGTCGAACTGTGTAGAGGTCTGCAGCTTCGTAGTGGTGCGCGATGTGTCGTAGAATGACCTCCCATCGCCCGCTATCACGCCGCCAGGGTACACCGTGCCGGCTATCTGGCCCGGTATGCTGGTGATGCGGCTGCCGACCTTCGACGGGTACAGCTGCATCGAGTCGTACGCGGAGTCGCTCTCGTAAGTAGCATACGGTATGTAGCCCGAGGTCATCGACGAAGGGACTGTGCTGAATGTAGCCACTGAAGTCTTGTTCAAGGAATCAGTGAACGTGACGATACTCGCCTGCCTGGTAATTATCTCCTTGCGCTCCCCAGACTTGAAGTTGGCCGCTTGGCCCATCGCTACTCCCTTGCCCTCCAGGTCAACGGCCAAGTATGCGTTCTTCATGAACGCCTGGCCCAGCACGTTGTACCCGGTGAATGTGTTAGGGTACAGTTGCAGCACACAGGCCTCCTGGCCTGTGTTGAAATGCAGTGTGGTGTTTGTGCTCTGGTCGTGCGTCGACGCGAGCAGGTCGCTGAGCGGCACCTTGATGGTCAGGTCTCCGAACGAGAAGTCCACCGTGGCACCACTCGACGCTACATCGCACGACACCAGCCACAGGTCGAGCGACTCCACATACACCGCCGCTATCTGTATAGCTATCTGTATAATCGCCTTAGTAGGTAGGTAGCTCAGCGCGAAACTGGGGTCCAGCAGCACCGGCGCACTGAAGCCATCCGTAGTGACATTGAGGCTCCTGCCCGAGCTGGACGTTATATAGATTGGTCCCATAGGCACCACAGGGTAGCCGTATGCGACTTTGCCCGTCTGCGGGTGTATGTATGGGATCATGTCGAATTTCCTGAACTCGCCCTCCACCAAGTTGGGGTCCACCGCACCGAATATCAGATACCCGGCCTCGTTGGCGTCACTGGTGTCTGCGAATCCGTTCCTCTTCTGGCTCCCCAGCCACAACGAATAGGAACTACTGTTTATCAGGCGTGCCTCTTTCAACGCATCCAGGAAGAAGAACGAGTGGTTGATGAAGTCGCCTTCCAGCTCGGTGTCCGAGTTCAGAGTCCCACCCAGACCTAGAGACCCGTACAGGTAACCAGACGAGTAGTCAGCGTTGAAGAACGACAGGTTCTGCACCGTCAGAGTGTGGTTCCTGAAACTCACACCGCTGTCCACGCCCGACACGTTCAGCGACGAGCTCACGTTCATCAGCCGCATCACATCCATGTACCGCGTACCGTTCAGCGAAATACCGTCTATGAAGTTGATGCTATACTTGTCGCCACCAGTGCTCGACGTCCGCGACTCCTGCGGGTAGTACAGCGGACCCGACAGGCACCCGCTGTCCAGCCTGTTGCACTGCGAGTCCGCATCCCCAGAAACAACCCACACATAGGGCTGCGCCAGCCCCAGCCCAAGCTGCTGCCACTGGCCGGGAGTACCCAGCGTCGCATTCACATAGTACATACCATCGCGTGTGAGCCCCACCGGTATGTTAGGAAACCGCAAGTCCGACTTGAAATATTGCTCCAGCGGAACCTCGCTGGAGTTGCTAGCAAACACATACTGCACTAACAGCAAAAGAAACAGCATCGTACGCGTAGCCATTACCTGTTGTACCTGTTAACCTGTTGTACCTGTTGTACCTGTGGCCAAGAATATCCACTTGCTCTTATATATTCTCTTATCTGCAAAAGTTTGTCACTGATGACCTGCAAGCAAAAATACGTCATTCTGCTGATCGCAACCCCGGGGGGGGGGCAGCCAAGCCATCTAGTACCACACTTCAGCGCGTATACCAGATGGCTTGCTGTAGCGTTCATGTATATGGGGTGTGGAGGGAGTGAACAATACACTTTCAATACACACATACCTGATTTTGGAGTTACCGCTAGTGATTCCCTGTTTTATCCCCGTACACCAACAAATAATATGCTTCTGTAGCTCAGTCGGAAGAGCGTCAGTCTCATAATCTGAAGGTCGAGAGTTCGAACCTCCCCAGGAGCATTTTCTTTTTTGCCATCTGTATGCACGTATGCACTACACTGCCCTCCAAACTGCCCTCTACAGTGTGCTCTCAACATGCACTGCTCTATCTTTTCTGTTACTTGTATTATAAGAATATGTATACCTGCGTTACGCAAATGATTATTTACTCTGTTTCCTGCCTGAAGCGGCCCGGTGCTATACACTCTGCATCAGTTCCTTCACGTCCTCCACGAGCTCCGCACACTCCTCCGTCGGCTCTTCCTCGATGATGCTATCGAGCTTGTCGTCCTCCAGCAGATCGTGGTTGAAATGGTGTGGCAGGGACCAGCCTTGTTGCAAAACGAGCTCCACGAGCCCGTGGTGTCTGACATCAAACCCGCTCTCTAGTATCCGGGTGTACCACTCAAACGCTTGCTCTGGCTCGTTCATCTGCAGCAGTCGCTTGACCATCGTGTAGCATATCTGGAAACTCAACGGCACGTTGTACCGCTGCATCAACTGCAGCAACGCGTGCAACTGCTGCGTGGTGACAGTGCCGTTGTCGTAGATCACCATGGAGAAGGGACACTTCTTCGCGGTATTCTTGACGCTCTGCACCATGCTTTCCCGCCCATAGAAGTCCACCAGCACCTCATACGCGAGCTTGTCGTCCCTCAGCCGGTACCGGATGTGGTACAGGATAACGTTCAGGACACCCGTGTCGAACTTCCATCCTCGCAGCTTGTGCTTGTTCTGCTCGCAGAACTGCACGTAGTGGGAGTACAGGTCGATGCAGCAGTGCCTGAACTTATCGGGACTCATCACACTCGAGCTATATGACAGAAACACGCGGTACAGCTCCGTCAGCAGCACAACGTCAACGCGCTTCATGGCCTTCAACGCAGAGACGCTGTTCGCTTTCTCAAACTTGTCTCTGTCCTCTTGCAGCGACTTGGGATCGATCTTGCCGGGCTCGCCGTGCACTATGTACCGCCACAGCCCCAGCTCGTTGAGCAACTCCGGGAACTTCGTGCCCTTCGCCGTGGTCAGCAGGAACTTGAGCATCAGCGTAGGGTCGTTGAAAGTCCGTATCGTCGACGCAACTGTGCTGGTCAAGTAAGCATTGAACACTTTGCTCCGGGACTTGGTCTGCAGCGCGGGCAGCAGCTCGAATATGAGGTCCGGGGAGTTGTTCTTGCGGAGCATCTGCACGAACAAGTGCACGGGCTTCAGCAGCGCCTGCTGGACCTCCGCGCTGTCCGAGTTCTGCAGCGTGCTGCTCTTGATGTACTCGACCTCGTTCTTGAACGTGCGCAGGAACATCGGTACGTTGCCTTCCATCAGCAGGTAGTAGAGCAGCGAGTTGTTGAACTTTATGTACATGAGCTCAGCGTCCTGCACCGTGCGCGTCCTGTCCGTGGCCAGCTCCGACATCTTCCTCGTCAGCGCAGCCAGGTAGAACTTGACGTACCGGAAGTCCCGGCGCGCGATGAGCCTGTCGAATATCTGCAGCATCATGTCGAAGGTGTAGAGCCTGTGGAACTTCTCGAAAAACACCTGCTGGTTCTCCTCGTTGATCAGGAATATCTGGAACGTCGCCAGTTGGAACTCCACCTCGGAGCCCGTCAGCAGCTTGTTGAAGAACCGCGTGGCATGCGCCAGGTGCACACCGTGCTTGATCAGAAAGTGGTAGTGCGAGTAGAACTTGCTCCCACGCACATGCGTGTTAAACCACCGGTGTACGTGGCTATCCAGCGCCAACACCCGGCCTCCACCAGTAGCAGTAGCAGTAGTTGTAGTTGTAGCAGTAGTTGTAGCTGTAGCAGTCTTAGACCCCGTAGCACTGATCAACTTGTACAGCCGCTGCAACTTCTCGCCGTTGGCCACAGACCTGTCCTGCACCACCCGCAGCAGCTGGCTGTTCACACGTCCCATCATCGCTGCCCGTCTAGCCTCCCCAGCACTCTTGATGGCCAATATTTGCGAAGTCGCTTGATATACTTCGATGAGGGATGTGCCGCTGCACGTCACAGGTGAAAAAATAAACAAGGCCAATTTTAAAAAGTGGATTCGAATGAGGGACTATATAATTAGCTGTGAGCTCTGGACCAGGGACCCAATGCAGAAGATCAGTGTTGCGTCTATGCTGAAACCTGTGCGGCTGCACACAGTGCGGGAGGAAGCGGTAGCGGGAGCTGAAGCAAAAGCCAAAGTGGGAGCTAAAACGGGAGCTAAAATGGGAGCTAAAACGGGAGCTAAATCAGGACTGGAAGCTGATACGGCAGCTGGGGAGACACTGGACGCTGGCGCGTCCAGTGAGGTGCTGCAGCTGCATGTGCCTCGGTCGCGGTCGCACTCGCAGTCGATATCCAAGAGCAACAGTGTGATCTCTGGCAGCAGCTACTCTAGTGCTGGGCGGATAATCGGTGTGAACTCGGCGAGGAGGCCGAGCGATAACCTGATGCTGCAGATCAGTGCGCACTCAGACGGGGACTCAGACGATGAAGCCGGCGGAGACACGCCGTCGAAGGCGGCTGAGACACATGCGAATGCGGTACCGAAGCCCGTTAGGCCCACCTCAGACAATTCCATTAGATCGAACGACACCGCGCTGTTCTCAGCGAACCCCACAGACTCCTCTAACGGATCTGCCTCTGATAGCGATTACGACGAGCAGCACGACACCTCGATGGTTTCCGGCAAGAGCGCCACTACGATGATGAGCCCGAGCCTCGCGCTGTCAATTGGCAGCGGTATGACCAGGTCAGATGTGATCACGCCGAACAAGTACAGCAACCTGGACTCGGGGTCCCTTGGGATTGCGGAAACACCGAAGGCTAGGTACATTTTCTCCAACGTCAACAGGAACAGATCGCAGTCCTCGATCAAGAGCTCAGAGAACTCTTCCCCATTGAGGTTCGTCGATGGACCGAACCAGAGACGTACTCTCCCAGGTGCCTCAAACACGTACTTGCACTCCAACAGTACCTCGGCTATCCTACCAACTAGTAGAGCCATGACACCCTCACACAGATATAGACTTCGCAAGGAGATGAGAGATGTCGCTCTAAAGAAATCCATAAAACAGAAAGAGAAATTTTACGAAGAACAGGATTCTAATCTAGACTTGAAAGACGATAATGTCGATGCTTCTTTGATATGGAACATTCCGATGGCTTCATACTCAACCAGCTCTTTCCTTAACACCACCGATTCTAAACATAAGGATACGAACATAAAAGTCACTTCACCGGAGAATAATAGAGTAATTAATAACAAAATTGAGCGCCAGGATCGCCGCTTCCCTCAGAAAAACCAAGTGCATTCGAGAAGCCAGCCCAACCTACCCAGATTACAACAGAGGCCCATGAAGCGACCTGTTCATCAACAACAACAACCTATCACTTGTTTCGAGGACATTCCAGCTACTCCAATTCCAGGTGTCTCAAATGTCACAGATACAGAATTCATCCAGGATACCATACAAAACTTATCTTCAGTGTACTTACACTCCCAGGAAATGAAGTCTCGTGGCCAATTGGAGAAAAGACAATCTTCAACCCAATACTTACCTTTGAACGTCAAAGAAATGAGTGATTTGGGGATGGAAGACCTTGTGCTAGTGTCTGACAAAAAACTGGAAGCTGTGAGCTCATCCAGACCAACTTATCTGCCACCAAAATCAACTAAGGAGAAGCAAATGCACGAACATGAAATATCGAAGTACATGAAGATGGCATCAGATGAACAAATTCAGAGGAAAATATCACAGACTAAACACATGGAAGAGGACAAAGCAAACCACGAAAGATATGCTCATTTATTGCAAAGAGGTATCACAAGAAAATCTTCTTTGTTTGACTTAAGAAAAATTTCATGGAAGACAGCCATAAGTGATGAACTCAGATGCTCTATTTATCATACTATTTTGGAAAGTGATGCCCAATTAGTATCATCAAAGTACTTGGAGAATTTTGATTATTTGAACAGCATTCTGGATCAGATGGATTTCCCAACTGATAAAGAAAGTGAAATTAAGCAGATAATCGAGAAGAATATTACGACCAAAATCGGATACTCTTCAGTTAAAGACAAAGAATTGACATTGTTACTGAAATTGAAGTCGATCTCCAAGCAGGGGCTTATGGTTGGTGATGCTCAACTTTTCCATAACTTCTTGAATTGCAAATCTTTTAAAACTTTGAAGGACATTTGGGAGATAGCCAATCTGATTCAACTGACTTGTTTCAACGACACATGCAAAGACAAGTTTGACAGCCGTATTATTGACCCTCGTGGTATCACAGCTAGAATTCTGCATAGTCCAAGTTTCAAAGCAGAGATGACTAGCTCAATTATGAATTTCAACACCTGGTGGAACATTATGTCCCGCATTGACAACAACCTATTTATGTGGATCATGGATATTATTGTAATTGAAAATTGCCAATGCTTCACCAACAAGCAGATTAACAAAGACCAGCTGAGAGATAAGAATTGGGATTACTATGTAAACAAATACGTTGTTGTTAACTACAAGATCCTGGCCTCGCTAGCAGCTTCTGTTCTACTGGACTACCATTTTGGGTTCAACGACCTAAAACATCTGGAACGCATTGACAAAAAATTCTGTATACCACTCTACTCTGAGGACACCGAATGCAACATCATCAATAGCTCATTCATCAAGAAATGGCACCACCAGTACAAAAAATACTAGCATAATGAACCTCTACTGAATTCATGAAACTTTATTCAATCTTTCTTACCTATTCATTATAATTGCATATTACACCCACCCAAATTATACATTCACGACCCCAACTTGCAAGCAAGCAAACCTATTGACGATATATAACAAGTAAATACAATTGCTCTTTTATCAGATATAGAAATATAACGTCCATTCTACTATCCAGCTAAGACTTCATTCCTTGAGTCACCTCATACAAATTTTGCAAAATCGCACTGCAAAAAGAAGCAGCAAACTCATCAATTAACATAGTTATTAATGGTAGTACATTTCATTACGAACCCCAGTAACTGTTCATTGCTTATGCTCATAGTTAACATAAGAATAGAATTAGTGAGTGAGTTTGTCCTGTGAAAGAATACAACTGCGTTTATATTTTGAACTAAAGAACTGTTTTGCCGATGTCATGCGCAAGGTCCCTTTGGCCTTTCATTTCTAATATCAACGGCTCAGTGTCGTTTCTGAGTTCATTTGTTTCTCTGTTTCCTCAGATTATAGAGACCTATAAGGATAAGACAGTAGAAGGTTTATCCCCGTTGTTTCTTATGTGCTGGCTTAGTGGAGATATCACATCTCTTATCGGTGCTCTAATGACGGGACAACTGAAGTTTCAAATAGCGCTGGCTATATATTTCCTCTTTAACGATCTGTTTGTGTGTTGCCAGTACTATTACTACGGTGTCTTACATGAGAACAAGTTGGCCACTGTTGGACATGAAACTGTCCCTGTCATATCGTCCTTGATCGATGATGGCATAATTACTGTTGATGAAAACGGCCTGCAGAACACAGACTCAAGGCCCGAGACCAACATGGAAGGTAGTAGGCTCAGCAACTCTAGCATATACAGTGGTAGTAGGGCCACTAGATCTCTTCTGGCTAACGCCCTAGTCTCTGTTAAGAGCAGCAATGCACAACAAATACTATCCAGCCTGCAAGTGCCACCAAATGCACCATACCCAGGCCATACAGGTCGTGGCCAGATGGGGGTTACATTGTCATGGCTGGGTGCCTCTTTCTATGTTGGTGCCAGAATCCCACAGTTGATCAAGAACTATCAGAGAAAGTCCACAGATGGGTTGTCACCTTTCCTGTTCGCTACCACTCTACTGGGGAACATTACTTACAACATAAGCATTTTTACAAGTTGCAATTTCCTGGACACCGAGGACAAGATGGCATTCATATTCAACGAGCTGCCGTTTATTTTTGGCAGCGCAGGCACAGTTGCATTCGACCTGATATATTTCTACCAGTACTATGTACTCTACTCTAGGGACAACAAGCTGAGAGAACTGGAAAGGGAGATATACGACAATAACGAAGACGAAACCACACCATTGATAGATTAGCATTACACTTCCACAACCGGTTTTCTGCATTACTTGAAGCCCCATAACTCTTTTATTTTTTATATATCCTTTCTTTAAATGCACAACTAATAAAATAAAAAGGTATTTTATTATTATTGCAGACCGCAAATGTATTGACAACAGAAGTACAACTCTAATGAAGCCAATACAGACTATTTAATATGTACTTATTGCTCTGACTGCGATATTATCACTCGTAAGTCATCTGATCCACACCCACAGTAATTCCGACTGATTCGGATGCCTCGAAGAATCCATCTGATACGCAATGAGCATTGAGAAAGCTATAAGAGTATAGCACCCCAATGGTTTCGTGATGACTCTTGCTTTTGCAATTTATTAAAGTTTCGTACTGGAAAGAAGCCTATCAACACATATCCACCGTGTCGTCCACAATATTTAAAAGGTTTGCTAGCAAGATGCCTCACAACAGAGTTACTATTATTGGTTCTGGTCCAGCTGCCCACACAGCTGCCATCTACTTGGCCAGAGCTGAGATGAAACCTACTTTGTATGAAGGTATGCTTGCCAATGGTATCGCTGCCGGTGGCCAATTGACCACCACTACTGAAATCGAGAACTTCCCAGGTTTCCCAGAAGGTCTAACAGGTACTGAGTTGATGGACAGAATGAGAGCTCAATCTACTAAGTTTGGTACCAACATCATCACTGAGACCATCTCCAAAGTGGACCTATCTGCTAAGCCATTTAAGCTATGGACTGAGTTCAACGAAGATGGCGAACCAATTACCACTGATGCCATTGTGATGGCCACTGGTGCATCTGCCAAGAGATTAGACTTGCCAGGTGAAGACAAGTACTGGCAACAAGGTATTTCCGCATGTGCTGTCTGTGACGGTGCTGTTCCAATCTTCAGAAACAAGCCATTGGCCGTTGTTGGTGGTGGTGACTCTGCTTGTGAGGAAGCTGAGTTCTTGACTAAATACGGTTCCAAGGTGTTCATGATAGTCAGAAAGGATCACTTACGTGCCTCGACCATCATGCAAAGACGTGTCGAGAAGAACGAGAAGATCGAGGTCTTATTCAACTCCGTATCCCTTGAGGCTAAAGGTGATGGTAAGTTCTTAAACGCATTGAGAATCAAGAACGTTAAGACCAACGAAGAATCCGATTTGCCAGTTAATGGTCTATTTTACGCCATTGGTCACAACCCAGCCACTGATATTGTCAAGGGTCAAGTTGAGACTGACGAGAGTGGTTACATCAAGACTGTCCCAGGTAGCTCTCTAACTTCTATCCCAGGTTTCTTTGCCGCAGGTGATGTCCAAGACTCTAGATACAGACAAGCTATCACCTCCGCTGGTTCCGGTTGTATGGCTGCACTAGATGCTGAGAGATACTTGACTGAATTGGAATAAACATATTTCAGTATATAATGTTGCAGTTTATCTTCTAACTGATATGTAACTGATCTTAATATTATTATCAATGCTTTAGTTTACCGCAAAACAAATACTTTACGATATGCCTCATTTTAAGAGGCAGATCTCTTCTATAATCTTATATCAAAAATAGATAGTAAACATCAATAACACAATCAATTAGAAACAATAACAAAGCCTTTAAAATAAAGTTACATAATCTTGTATAGCACAATGACTTCAATGCTTTCTGGCTTGTAGTCTTCTAACTTCCTCTTCCATTCTTTTCACCTTGGCCTGAATCTCTTCCAGGTCACCATTTAGCTTTGTTCTTTCGTTTATGATATTTTGCTCCCATTGCCTGAATCTATGTTCTTCAGCTTTAACTTGCTCAGTGAAGTAACTCTTCAAAGCATTCTCTTCTTCTTTATATTTTGGATTATTCGAAAGCTTTCTAGCTGGAGTCTTGTACGTGAGCGAGGCAAGTTTCTCGCTGTCGTTGGGTTCGTCTCTATTTATACCTTCTAAGCGTGTCCTTCTGTAATTTTCGTAATGTGTTTGTTCTGTGGAAGTGATCAGGTCCAGCATGTAAGTGCCCAATAGCAGTGCTCTCAATTTCCTGAAGTCACAGTGCTCATCGTTCTCCACTTCGACCAGGCCCCATGGGTATTTACGGGCCAGCACCATAGTGCCCGAGCCGTTGTCGTACCTATCTTCAGAGCCCACTATGGCGAAGGGCATCGACTCGATCAGCTGTCTTGCGTGTTCCAACGCAGGGGCATTGGCCTCGTCCAAGCTACCGGCGGCGCCTTCGGCACCGTCGGTGTAGTCTAGAGGCGGCGTGAAGATCGCAATCTCCTGCGCTTCAATCACCTGCCTTATCCTCGACTTGAACAGCTGCAGCTCCTGTGCGGTCAGCGTGTCTGCCTTGGAGATCACAGGGATCAAGTTGCACCTCTGCGACAAGTGCTTCATGGTCCATATATCCAGCGGCTTGAGCCCGTGCGCCGTGGGCCTGATGAAGTACAACACCGCGTGCACACGGAAGTCGAACCGCACGTCGCGGAAGGGCTGCTGCTCCTGTCTCAGGTACGAGTCGTACTGGTCGTCTATGAAGTCCACAACGGGCTGCCACGCCCTGTTGTTGTCGACTTTGTCCCCAAACGCAGGCGTATCGACGACATTAAACCGCATAGTAAAGCCTTTCTCCGTCAATTGCGCCCTCACAATGTCCACTGCCTCAGTGGACACCTTCTTACCCTTGCGCTGCTTCAACCCAGGGAACAAAGTGTTGATGAAAGTGGTCTTCCCAAGACCACTTTCACCACACACCAGCATATTGAACACAGAACCCGCGTCGTGCACTTTCTTGAACACCTGGTTCGGAAGCGCAGCTACACCTACCATCGTCGTCATAGTCGTCATCGTCATCGCAATGCAGTCTGGTAAACTCTCTACAATTCGATGAAGTGAATAAATATTTGTGCCAAAATATAGCTTCACTTCATCGAATTTTGAAAAAAAAAAAATGGGACCCAGAAGAGAACTTTCCGCTCCACCAGAGAATCGAACTCCGAACGCCGAATAGCAGGGACTCACTCCATATAGCGCATAAGCATATAAAGGCTGGATTAATCAATATTAAACAGAAACGTTGAACAGAGGTCTTTCTATATGAACTCCCAGCAAGGATTTTCATCCATCTGGTTGGCATATGTTGGAGATTTGGGTATGGCGATGTGTAGATAACGTTGGCTACTGTCCTATAGAGTAGTACTTACAAACAATAATCCCTCCACATCAATAATTATGTAACAGATGAAGTTCATTTAAATTTGAAGTATGAAGGAAGGAGACGATGCTCAGTAAGTGTTAACAGAAACTGATAACAGGAGCTGGGATATAGAGAAATGGTGTCCAAATACTACAAAAAATTTAAAGTTGTTTACTGCTTTACAATTGTTTTAAGACAATGTGTTGTAGTACCAGGAGGCAAATAGCCACATATACAACTGGAAGAGATGGTAGTATTGTTAATATCTGAAACAATATTATAAAAATATTCCTCCGCATTATTTCGAATTTGAACGTTTGCATGTTATTTTGAGTTGTTCCACCTTTAATCTTTTTCTTGTTGAATGCATTTGTTATCAATGGTCTTGCAATATACTTTAGTTTTAGCTTGTTTTATGGTCGTTATCATCACATAATAGATCTACATGACATGTAAGTATTGAATATCATTTAGTATAGATACGTAGTCTATTCCCTTTTGTGCATATAAGTCGACAATATAGACAAAATATTGGCATAGGAGAAATATTTGACAACTACTTAAAATTGAAGATTTATATATTTTTATTAATTTAATTAACAATTATTTTAGTAGAAGATTTTGTGGAAGACTATAAAACTAAGAAGATATAATATTATGTATGTGGAATAGATCAAGGTATGATAATAGACATGTATTGCATAATCCAAACCAATGTGTAAGAGAAAGAAAATTTAATAAAAAAAATGATGGTATTAAATCACCCATTCTTATTCATACCAACAAGTTTAGATAAAGCATTCAGTGTAACGAATAAAGGAGGGCTTCCACATAAAATAATATAAAATTGATAAAGATTTATATGATAGTTCAAATAAATGGCTAAAAAAGGGATATCAAACAATAGAATATAAAGAAAATAATAAAATGCATGTAAAAATAGAAGAAATATAACAAAAGAATAGAAGATAATAATGCACCAGCCATTGAAAAAGCTATAAATATTGTAATACTGATATAATAGCATTGAAAGAAAAATGCAAAAATATAAATATGGAAAACCATTACAAAACATATATTTTACCATAATTAAGAATGTAAGATAATAGACTCCTGTTTAAAAATAATTTAAAATTGGATGGTATAAAGCGAAATATGAATTTATAAGAAGAATAAACTGTGGAGGAGCAGTACAAAAATATAGTATAACCAATATGCTCTATGCTATCAACACACACTTGTGGAAAACAATAAAGTAAATAAAACCGATTTGAATAAACATGGAATATCTGAGGCAACATCAATACATAAAGATGATTCTACACCGAAAAGGTTTTAGAATTTGTTTCATTAGACAAAGATAAATTAGTATGGAATCAGTTTTTGCTACACGAAGGAACATACCATACTGCAAATAAAATATACAATATCCTTTTTAATACTATATTTCTAATGATATTATCCATAAAATGTATGCTATAAAAATGAACATAGCAATTGTTGTAAACCATAGCCATCAAGAATGGTAGCAGAAATAGCTTTCTATGGTCGTGGATATGGAAAATTGGTTCAGAAACCTATAAGCTTATGTAGTAAAGAGATGTTGTAGCAGGAGAAGTATGAAAAGTAGATATATGTTTATAGGTAACAGAATTTTAAAAAGCTACATAGAACCTATAAATTCAACAAAGTGGCGTATCAAAATGGTTATAGATAATAAAGACCGTCCAATAATATTATTTAAAATATATACTATAATGTGTAATATTTAATTGCTACAGACTGCCTCATCGATAGATAACAATTATAAATTAATAATAAATGAATAATAAATTGTTGAATATCATTATATATTTATAATTTATATGAAATATATATTATATTAAGGTATAAAATCTTTATGTATTAATAATAATATTAATAATATAAAGGATATAGTACATATTTAGATATTAGTTTTTTTGGTAATCCAAAAGTAAATATTATAATTATTACTGGATTGGTATTATTTCACATATTGTATCTCCTTATTCTAAAAACCTAGTACTTGGTGAAATCTATATGATGTATGCTATGGCATCTAGTGGCTTATT
The DNA here is from genome assembly GCF_010111755.1 of Nakaseomyces glabratus. Lineage (NCBI taxonomy): Eukaryota > Fungi > Ascomycota > Saccharomycetes > Saccharomycetales > Saccharomycetaceae > Nakaseomyces > Nakaseomyces glabratus. The sequence continues at coordinate 289,959 of NC_088951.1, forward strand.
AGGAGTCTTGGCATGACTACATCATATGTATACTCCAGGATTAGATGCTGATACTAGAGCTTTTTTGACATCAGTCATTATGATTATTGCTATTCCTACAGGAATTAAAAAATTCGCATAATTAATTTATCCCATTAGCAAGGATAATGTGTTGACCATAAATAATTATTTTAATTTAATCATTAATATTCTTTATTATCATTATAATTATTATAATGATATTAATAAAAATAAATATTATATTAGTAATAATATTAATAAAATAAATAATATATTAGTAATAATATTAAAGATTTAGTAATTTACGGTCTCAATTTAGAATCTAATGTGGGTTAGTTGAATTTTCTTAAAGATATTAATAGTATAATTAATATAATTAATATTCCTAATAATATTTTATATAGCATTGTAGGTATTTATTAATAGACGGTATTATTTATTAATTTATGTATAATAACTATAAAGATTTTTATTATTAAATTAGATTTCAACCATAAATAATATATTTGTACTGGCTTAGTAAAAATTGAAAATATATATAATTAACAGTGATAGTGATATTTATATTAATGGAAGTATGGATTAAGTTATATGTGGTGAAAAACTGGGCTGCAACATGCAATAGATATAAATGGAATGATACATAAAATGCTGCTAGGCGGACCAAAATTAAGGAAGATAACTATAAATGGAACAATAAAAATTATATCGTTAAAGAAACATTACTGTGGTGAATACTATAATCGAGTATATGCCAGAAAGAACAAACCGGCATATCGCCTTGAAATAAAGAGGGAAGTGCCAAGTGTTAATAATGAAGGTATTATTAATTTATAGACACTACATCAATAAGCCTATCACTGTCAAACAGAGCTACAAACAGCGTGTATATAAAGAGCGTGTATATCAACAGCTTGTATAAAAACAGCTTGTATAAAAACAGCTTGCATAAATACAGCTTTCGCAAGATACAAGGTACGAGTTTGTCACAGGTATTCAGCGTGTTATAGATCGGTATGTATTACGTGATAAAGTTCGGATACAAGTCAGTAATATAGGTAGGACTTTAAGTTCACAGAAGAGGAACCTAATGCTATGTGACATATGACTCCTTCGAACAGATTCTGGTTTATCAGACTTATAACTCCTGGTACTTAGTATTGCGTGACTAGATACAAGCAAGTATCAACACTACAATCAACTGTTAACAAGTCTAGGAAGAGTATCCTAAAGTTTTTGTTTGGTTGTGACCTTCTACTAAAAGAACAAGAGAGGTATAATATACCATGTAGATACAAGAAAGGTATAGCAATATATCAATATAGCAATGCCATACAAGATACAAGGCAGGTATAGCAATATATCAATATAGCAATATAGTAATGCAATACGATGTATTGGCTTGTACACGTGAACACGTACAATATAACAAGATGACTCATTTAAATTATCACTATTCACAAGTCATGTGATGCATGTCTCTCAGTCACAGACTGCTTCCACACTCGCAACTATATAACTGGCTGCCACCAACTGGATGGTATTAGTCTTTTAGGATGGGGGGAATAAGCTGGAGAGAGCTGGCCATAAATCATAATACCGATATGTCTAGCGAGGATGAGCTGGTGCAATTGACCAAGACGCTGCTGGAGCCCGTGCCCACGCTGACTCCGAAGCAGTTGTACAGGGCGATGGTGATCATTCTGGAGTTGACTGCGTCGCAGGACATCGACTCGCTGATCGACACGCTGACGCTGTCGACGCACGTCAAGATTGCCAGTTTCCTGTCGTGCTTGAAGGCCTCGCGGCTGGACCACAGAGCTGAGTACATTGCCGAGGCAGCGAAGGCGGTGCTCGGGTTCTCGCATGTGGTGGAACTGGACCTTGTGGAGAAGACGCACCGGGAGCACCGGGAGGAAGTGGTGCTGGATATTGTGGGCACCGGTGGCGACGGGCAGAACACGTTCAATGTGTCTACTTCTGCCGCGATCGTGGCTGCTGGTATCCCCGGGTTGAAAGTGTGCAAGCACGGTGGGAAGGCCTCGACGTCCAACAGCGGGTCCGGGGACCTGATCAACACGCTGGGTGTGCAGTCCAGCAAGGTCACCGCGGAGACCGTGCCCGCGCTGTGGGAAAACAAGTTCATGTTCCTGCTGGCGCCTTACTTCCACTACGGGTTCGGTAAGACCTCCAACCTGCGGAAACTGATGCACATCCCCACGATCTTCAACATCCTGGGCCCCTTGCTGCACCCGGTGGCACACGTCGACAAGCGCGTCCTCGGCGTGTACTCCAAGGACCTCGCACCAGAGTACGCCAAGGCAGCATCGATAGTGTACCCAAACAGCGAGACTTTCGTGGTTTGGGGCCATGTGGGCCTCGACGAAGTGTCCCCCATCGGCAAGACGACGGTCTGGCACGTCACTACAACGGGACAAGTAGATATATTCGAGCTCGAACCAGCAATGTTCGGACTGCAGGAGCACCCATTGGACGTCTGCAAGTCCTACGGGCCCGAGAGAAACGCAGAGATACTCAGAGATGATATCCTCTCCGGCAAGTACAAGCTCGGCGACAACCACCCGGTCTACGACTACATCCTTCTGAACACCGCAGTGCTATACTGCCTGAGCCAAGGCCACAGAAACTGGAAACAAGGTGTAGAGGTAGCTAACGAGTCCATCCAATCGGGCAACGCTGTGAAAGCCCTGGAACACTTCATCAAGGACGTCCAGGATCTATAAAACCCACTAAGAAAACCCACTCTCTCTCGCACTCATCACCACAAACTCATGCATATACTCAAATGCAACAACAGCCATGAAAATATAGCATTTATTTAAACCACTTCTATACAAATAGGCATCTCATACTACTATCTACTCATACTTGTCACATGAAACGGTACGCGAAATCCGCTCTTCCTGAACAGCCTTTACGCGTCAAAGCATCAAAGCGTCAAAACGTCAAAGCGTCACACTGAGCGCCAGTTTTGTGTTTACAGACCACTTATAAAGAGACTTGGCTGTTTGTGGTCTTTGCTTACAATAGCGGAATCTAGGACTGTTATAGGCTGTTTGACGGCGTTTGTATTATAGAGATAGTTTTTGCGCGGGGAAAGAAAGAGACTGAACTGCTGGAGAATTCGGGTCCCGGATGTCTGATATCAAGAACTTCGAATTCACGCCCATTGGGTATATCAAGTCCAAGAGCGGTGAGAACGATGCCAAGGAGACGCTGATGTCACCGACTGGAGCCAGTGTACGATCTCCCGGGAGTGTTGGGCATGTACGGAAGGCCCGCAGAAGGAGTATCAACGATACCGTGAACTCTTCTCGAGTGGAGAACGATAATGATACTTTCGATGAAACGCTGCCAGAATTGGAGATGCGGAAGTTGCCGCAGTATAGGAGAGTACCAGAGTCGCGGACTTCAGCTCGAAATTCTGGGGCGGCACCACAAGAGGAACAAAATAGGAATGACTACTCAGACATATTGTCTAAGACATCTAACCCAATCAAGGATCAGGAGCAAAAGATAAAGGACTTGGAACATGAGAATACAGTGCTGAAGGTCAAAAACGTTTCGTACAGGTCGCTACTTGCCAACTACAGCGGCGGGTCCTCTCAGAATAATATCAACCTTGTGGAAGAAGTCAGTATATGGAAGACAAAATATCTGGAAACTAATGAGAAATTGTTAAAAGTGAAGCAAGATTTCGAGAGCTATGTGCAAAAGATGGAACAAGAAAAGGAAGTTAATACTGACCAGGAAAAGACTAAAGAACCAGAAGTCATCCCAATTGATAACCCAGAGTATATTAAAGAACGTGAACATATTCTAGAAGAGTTGGAAAGGGTCACTGAAGATTTCAAGAATTTAAGAGATAGATATAATGATCTAGAGATAAAATTTCTATCAATCCAAAACGAACTCGATGAAAAGAAACAGGAATTCGAAAGCTCCACCGCAAGACTTAATGAAGAGATTCACACTCTAAAATCAACTATCGATGACAAGGATGCAACAATAAGCGAATTCAAGAGAAAACTAGGAAATGCAGAGGATCAATTGGCCTCAATAGATGACCAAAATGGAAACCAGAATCAGAAACTGTTGCATGATCTGAAGGAAAGAGAAGATGCTATTGACGGTCTTAAAGAGGATATCATTGAAAAGGAGAATGCCATAGTGCACTATAAGGAAGAAATTCAAGATAAACAGAATCAATTAAAAGAATCAGAGTCTAAATATGCAGAAGTGCAAAAAGAGTTTGAAGATTTCAAGAGGGAATTGAAAAAACAAACATTTGAATTTGAAGATGGTAAAAAGTCTACTTCTAGACAACTTCAAGAACTTTCTGTAGAGAAAATTCAATTGGAAAAGCAAGTTTGTAATTTGAGAGGTCAGATCGAGAAATTAGAGCAACAACATAGGTTGACCCAGAGTGAAAACGACGGTTTAAGAACCAAGTTAAAACATATCGAATCTGATCTAAAGAACGAGAAATCGAGAACTGAAGTGAAGATCAAAGATCTGACATCAGATCTTGAAGATGCTAGAAAAAATCTAGGTGAGGCTAATAATACAATCAAGGAACTCCATCATGAAATAATAAAAAATGCAACCAAATCAAAAGACCAATTATCTGAAGAAGTAGTTGAAAAGGACAAAGAAATTGATCAATTGAAACATAGAGTACAAAGATTAGATGAAGAGCTTCGAACTTCTCAAGCTGAGCTTGACAAGGCAACCAAAAACAGAGAAGTTGATCATGAACTTGAGATTAGGAGATTACAAAACAAACATGAGATCGAACAAGAAAGCCTCAAACGAGAACTGGCACATATGACTGACGAGAAAGAGAGACTAGTCGACCTCCATAGACTTGATATAGAAACCTGGGAGCGCCAAATTGAAGCATTAAGGAAAGAAAACGAAAACCTCATCAGCAGAGAACACAAAGAGTCTAACAATATAGAGATAACATTACAGGATAAGAATATCCAAATTAGAAGACTCGAGGCGGACATTGTACAGCTCAATGAAGAAAGAAATGATATATTGAATAAGTTAAGATCATTGGAGCAAGCCAAGGATCGATACAAATCCGAGATGAAGGATGCCTTGGAGACGATATCGAGGTTAAGAGTTGATCTGGAGAACAACAAGTCCTTGAAAGACTCTAAGGATTCCTTAATTGAAAGGAAATACGAAAAGTTAAAGGATGAATTTAAACTAATGAAGAAAGGTTACTTAGATGAAATGATAAAATTGCAAAGTAGAAACAGAGAATTGAACAGTGACCTACAGAAGCGCATGGATCCCAGTATATCGACATCTGCGAACACTACACTGGCAGATAAACTGGATTACTATAAGCTCAAGTACAACGACGAAGTCAGACACAATAACGATCTGCGTGTAATCAACGAGTACTTGAACAGGGTTCTACGGGCCAGTGCACAGGATATCCGATTAAATCTGCTGAAAGTAGAAAATGATCTAAACATTGACATCCATAAAGAGAATGTGCCACTCTCGGCGCCATTGTCCTCAAGTGGCGGCAGGCCATACTCAAGTTCATACACCAGAGAGTTTGACAAGTACGATTACAGATACCGCCAGAAGGGCAAGCGTTTCAAGACCGTCGCGCTCGCGGTATTGGCAGTGATACGCATGTACAGGGCCGCAAAGAAGCACAACTGGAACGAACAACGGATCCGCTACTTACAACGCAAGATAATAGCAAAGGAGGACCGCATCACATGGTGAGATCGTTTCTCTCAATATTCATATTACATTATTACATAGGTATATCATAAATAGTCATTTTCTAATCCGGTATATTCATTTCAAAGCAGCCATCGCACTGTCAAGCCTCTCCTTGAAGCTGTCGGTAATCATCCCAATCTGCTCCATCATAGCAAAGTACTCCTCAAGCTCATCCAGACCACGCAGAACTCCACGAAACCGCTCGATGTTCTCATCAATCACACGCTCAGACACTTGGCCCACCAGCTCGTTCTGCCGTTGCACCAACCGGGTGGCCTCCAGCTCCAACGACTTCACGCGGTCGCTGATCCGGTACACAAGGTAGTCATAGTCAACACTCAGCTGGTCAATCCCCAGAGACTCGTCCTGAAGAGCCATCGACCCTCTCTTTATATCCCAAGTTATCTGTGTTGTGTGCCCACCAAGGCCCTCTTTATCTCCCAAACGGCCCAGTGACAAAAATTCTTGCAACTTTGGGATTATAAAAGGGTCGGACTGACGATTGCTCTCCGGAATTGGGCTGTAAGTAGGAGACCAGTAACAAGGAAGTAATGCCTACTGGAATATATTTGACTGAGGGGCCTGTTCGGAGGTCGCAGGTGAGTGGGAACCCGCTGCTGCGGAAGATCCAGCGTGCGTGCCGGATGTCTCTTCCGGAGCCCGACCTGGCGTTGAACCTGGATGTTGCTGATTATATCAACGAGAAGCAGGGTGCTGCTCCCCGGGATGCTGTGTTTGCCATTGTGAAGCTGATCAATTGCCATGATACGCACACCGCGGTGTTTGCGCTGGCGTTGCTGGACGTTTTGGTGAAGAACTGTGGGTATCCGGTGCACTTGCAAATCTCCCGGAAGGAGTTTCTGAATGAGCTGGTCAAGCGGTTCCCGGAAAGGCCTCCCATGCGCTACTCCAAGGTGCAGAGGCTGATTCTGACTGCGATCGAGGAGTGGTACCAGACCATATGCAAGACTGCGAGCTACAAGGACGACCTGGGCTACATCAGAGACATGCACAGGTTGTTGAAGTACAAGGGCTATGCGTTCCCTAAGATACAGGACGAGCACTTAGCGGTGATGCGCCCTAACGACCAGTTGAAGACCGCCAGTGAGATTCAAAAGGAACAAGAGATCGCCCAGGCAGCCAAATTGGAGGAGCTAATCAGACGCGGGAGACCAGAAGACTTGAGAGAGGCCAACAAGCTGATGAAAGTCATGGCTGGTTTCAAGGAGGACAACATTATCCAGGCCAAACAGACCATTAACCATGAGCTGAACAAATTGAGACGTAAAGCGGACCTGTTGAATGAGATGTTGAGTCAAGAACAACCTGACTTGTCAAGTGAAACTATGGAAGAGCTATACAGTGCACTAAAAGTGGCCCAGCCAAAATTCCAGAAGATCATCGAAGAAGAGCACGAGGATGACACGCTAGTGCAGAGTCTTCTTAAATTCAACGACACTGTTAACCAGTTACTAGAGAAATACAACTTGTTAAAGATTGGTAACAAGCAAGCTGCAGCAGCCATTAACCCAGAGAATATCAGTGAAGTGCCTGCAGGTAGCAATGCAGGTGCTTTGGCTAATGAAATTAACTTGATCGACTTTGATGATGAGCCTGCAAGAGATAGTAGCAACGATCAACAAGGTGCTTCTAATGGTAACAACACATCACTTGATGACTTATTTGGTGATCTCACTTTGGGCCAAGCTGATACAAACAATAACAACAACCAATCCCTAGTCGGAGGTGGTATTTCTCTAGGTGCTGGTAAACCATCCGTTGCTACAACTGGTGCCAGTGCTGGTTTGAGTAATGACAGCTCTGATCTTTTGGATTCAGTTTTAGCGTCTCCACCTCCTTCATTGGTTCAAGCTAGCAACACCCCAGCTTCTACTAATATTAGTGCCGCAGATGACTTGCTAGGTGACTTCGTGTCAAGCCCATCTCCAGTTGCTAACGCATCTGCTTCACAAAAGCTTTCGCTGTTTAAATCAGGTGATATAGAGATTGAGCTTGACCTAGCTAGAGAGTCTGATTCTACATTGAAATTGAAGGTGTTTTTCAATAACCTTACCTTCCAAACCATAAATAATTTGGTCTTTTCTATTGCCACACCAAAATCAGTTCAGCTGAGATTAGAACCTCAGTCTGGGAACCTGTTATTAGCAAACTCTAAGGGCGGCATTACTCAAAATGCATGGATCGACAATGCACCAACAACATTGACCAAACCTTTGAAATTGAAATGGAAGGTCTCCTATACTTACAACTCAAGCAATAAAGAGGAAACTGCTGTTTATACCTTACCAAAAATTTGAAGTGTTGTAACCTACGCTTAAAAAATTGAATATAATCTGTATGATATAGTTTATTTCTTAATAAAATGACATTCTATTAGAGAATTAACTTTTATTCAAACCAATCTTACCCAATCTCCAGGTGATTCATCGATTGTAAGTACAGCTGTGTTTCAAGTTCGGATATTATAAATTAGTTATATGCTATGTATGTTAGATTTAATGAGTGAGAATTTTATGTTATTTATTCATTATTTTTGGAATTTCTTTAATATCTCCTGAGGAGTTGGTGACTTCATTGTCTGTACAGTTTCAGGTATCGTATCCACAGTCGTTACTGGCTTGCCCGGTGCATTCGAGGCCCTACCGGCATATATCTGCCGCGGATCCGTCTGCACCGGCGATGGTACACCTCTGTTCATGACAGACATGCCCTGCTGTGACAGGTTAACTGATTCCCCAGGCTGGGGAATGTTCTTAACTTGAGCACCAGAAGCTGAATTTAGCTTGCTGTCCTTGAATCTTTTTTGTGCCTGTTGATTCTTCATAGTTGTCAAATAGCTCTGAGCCGCTTTTAGTGCAATTTCAGGGGAAACACCAGGATTTTGCTTGATAATTTTTTTCACATAACTATTGATTAATTTATTCTCCGCTGCAATGCGCTGTTCATTCTGGGCTTGCATTGCCGGGGTAATTTGTTTATTCACTACATTAGTGTATGAGGTATTAGGGACCTTTTCTGGAGCAGCAGCTGAAGAAACGATCTTACCTGCATTACCTTGCATTGCCTGTTTTTGAACAAACCTGGCATCATACTGTTTTTGCTGTTGCTGCTGTTGCTGCATGTTATCAACCCTAAACTGAGATCCAACAGGCAAATTAACAGGACGCTGTCCATTAGGAGGAACCGGATGCTGTTGACGCGACAACGAAGGAGAGCCTTGTTTTTGTGACTGTTTAGATTTTGAAACCTGCGGATTTTGCTTAACTTGTAATCTATTTTTGGCTGTTCTCCTCAATTGAATGTCTCTTCTTATAGCCTCATCTCGTTGAGCTTTCAAAGCGGACATTTCTGCAGGTGTAGGGACCTTCATATTCTTACTATCTAACATCTTTCGTGGTTGAGTCGGATTAGGACGTGGTGCATTTTCCCGCTTTTTTATTGTCTTACGCATCGCCTCGAAAATGCTTGCCCATCTCAATCTTCTATGACCTCTTTGAATCGACTCTGGACCAACACCCAATGGTGAAATTCTTCTATTTTGTCTTTGTTGGAACTTGTGAGCTTCAATCAACCATTGTTGCGCTGCGTGTGCCCGTGGACCTTTCAAATCCGAAAAGCTAAATTTCTCATTGAGCTGAACAAATCTCTCAAAACATTGCCAAGGAGTTCTCCTTTCAATGTTTGACAAGTAACTGTTACTTGGCATCCGAGTCATTTGTGCACTAATTAAATCCCAATTGTAGGCATAAGTACTAATATTTTTCACCAACTCTTGATCATCCTCTGGTAACCAAATTGTAGGCGTTCTATTTTGCAAATATTTCAAAGATGGCACTGATGGTGGTCTTAGATAGTGATTTCTCCTGTTACCATAAAATAACCCTCTACGTTTGCTCAATTGCAGTAGAGTTTGCTCTTCATCTATGAGCTGCTTTTCAACTATCTTGTAGTAATGATCAAAGTCAGGAAGTACTAATGACTTAGAAACAGGTATCATTTCAAGTGTATCTAAATTAATATGCGAATCTTCATCGTCTATACCTTTGTATACTGGAAACTCTGAGAGTAATGTGCTTTGAAACCCACTAAGATCGTTTTCGGTAATTGTCAATTTAAATATTTTCGATTTTTTATCCGATTGCTTCATTCTCTGATACTCTTCATCAGAAATCTCAGGTAGCTTCTTAGGTACTATTTCGTCCTTTGGATTAGCTCTCCTCTGCAATAACCACGTATCAATAGCATT